>NC_048581.1:64646142-64798642 GCF_013265735.2 Oncorhynchus mykiss
GTTAAAAATGTCCACACACACTAATCTGCCCCACCCCTGCACACAGACACACACACACACACACAGCAAGAGGTTCGTCGGTAGAACAGAGACACAGACACACATCAAAGACTGTGTAGGGATCACGAGCAGGCCTGTGTAAGAGGCAGGGTGTCAGAGTACACTGCTTCCCTTTGTTTATCACTGAGGGTGTCTGCGCCGATGGAGACCCATCCACTGATGAAAGGAATGTTTTGCAAATGAGTTTATGAAAGGTTCTGTATTGTTGTGTTGCTGGATAATAGCCTTTGGAGATTCAAGGTTAATGAATGTGATGCAGAAATGATCACCATGGTGATTGCTCACATCAAGAGTGGTGGCTTACATGCGAGTTAAGTAAAGGAACAGCTTAGCTATGTTGCTGTGATGATTCATAGTGTGGTAAACATATCTAATCAAAACATGTTCTCCCTCATTTAGGTTTTCACTCTGGTAGTGTTAATGAAGGTTAAAACCTCTTCAGGATCGGTGGGTCCCCTGCTGGATGATTGAGCTTACGTAAACTAATGCAATTAGCATGAGGTTGTAAGTAATAAGAACATTTCCCAGGACGTAGACATTTCTGATATTGGCAGTAAACTTAAATTCTTGTTAATCTAACTGCACTGTCCAATTTACAGTAGCTATTACAGTGAAAGAATACCATGCTATTGCTTGATGAGACTGTACAGTTTTGAACATGAACAGTTATTAATAAACAAATTAGGCACATTTGGGCAGTCTTGATACAACATTTTGAACATGGATGCAATGGTTCATTGGATCGGTCTAAAACTTTGCAAACACACTGCTGCCATATAGTGGCCAAAATCTAAATTGCACCTGTGCTGGAATAATACATGATGGCCTTTCTCTTGCATTTCAAAGATGGTAGAATTTGTTTTTATTTTTTCCCCTTTTGTATTGTGTTATATTCTCCTACATTCCTTTCACATTTCCACAAACTGCAAAGTGTTTCCTTTTAAATGGTACCAAGCAAATGTATATCCTTGCTTCAGGGCCTGAGCTACAGGCAATTACATTTGGGTATGTCATTTTAGTCGAAAATTGAAAAAAAAAAAAAGAGGGGCCGATCCTTAAGGGGTTTTAAACAATGTGACACTGAGTAGGTTTGTTGAAATGCCTCTGTCTCTGTGAGTCAGAATGGAGGTGTGTGTGTGTGTGTGTGTGTGCGCGCACGCTCGCATATGCGTGTGTATATGTGTGGAATGTACTCACCACATGTCGATGGGTGTAGAATACTCTGTGGTACCCAGCAGTACTTCAGGGGGGCGGTACCATAGAGTCACCACCTCGTTGGAGTAGGTCTTAGTTGGCACAGACTTGGCCCGGGCCAGACCTGACCAATCAAACAAACAGTCATGAGCTGGATCTCAAAGAGGGAGCATTTTATCTATTGATCTGGTCTTCTATCTACATGCAGGATACGTGTTGAAAAGGTTTGGTATAATATTAGGGCTGGGACAATACCAATTTTGCAATTTTTGTTTGTATGCCTAGAATAAAAACAGGAAGCAGACCAAACTCTTTGGTCCTTTTAAAAACAATCTGTAGGTAAATTAATGTGTGCTATAGCTTGGAAAATAAATAAATTACTCTGGATGTCAACATACTGCTGTTTGTTTCTAACATTAGGGCAGTTTTCCTAAAGAAGTTAAATCGTGTTTTCTTTCCTTGACACGATACTAAAGAGTAACGCGATGGTATCGTCCCAGCCCTAGATAATATAGAGGGAGATCTGTTACTAGGTTACCAATGTCAGTGTATCTGTATGGTGAGACTATCTCTGTGTGTGTGTGTCATACCGAAGTCTGCTAGTTTGAGCTCTCCCTTGTCGTTGATGAGCAAGTTCTGAGGTTTGAGGTCTCTGTGAAGGATCTTCCTCTTATGGCAGTAGGACAGACCACGTAACAACTGGAACATAAAGATCTACAGAGACAGCGAGAGAAGGAGAGGGGGCGGAGAGGGAGAGGGAGAAGGAGAGGGAGAAGGAGAGGGAGAAGGAGAGGGAGAAGGAGAGGGAGAGGGAGAAGGAGAGGGAGAGGGAGAAGGAGAGGGAGAGGGAGAAGGAGAGGGGGCGGAGAGGGAGAGGGAGAGGGAGAGGGAGAAGGAGAGGGGGCGGAGAGGGAGAGGGAGAGGGGGCGGAGAGGGAGAAGGAGAGGGAGAAGGAGAAGGAGAGGGGGCGGAGAGGGAGAAGGAGAAGGAGAGGGGGCGGAGAAGGAGAGGGGGCGGAGAGGGGGAAGAGAGGGCGAAGGAGAGGGGGCGGAGAGGGAGAAGGGGCGGAGAGGGGGCGGAGAGGGGGAAGGAGAGGGCGAAGGAGAGGGGGGGAGAGGGGGCAGAGAGGGAGAGGGGGCAGAGAGGGCGAAGGAGAGGGGGCAGAGAGGGCGAAGGAGAGGGGGGAGAAGGAGAGGGGGGAGAGGGGGCAGAGAGGGAGAAGGGGCAGAGAGAGAGAAGGAGAGGGGGAATAGAGGGCGAAGGAGAGGGGGCAGAGCGGGAGAAGGGGCAGAGAGGGCGAAGGAGAGGGGGCAGAGAGGGGGCAGAGGGAGAAGGAGAGGGGGCGGAGAGGGGGCAGAGAGGGGGCAGAGAGGGAGAGGGGGCAGAGAGGCAGAGGGGGCAGAGAGGCAGAGGGGGCAGAGAGGCAGAGGGGGCAGAGAGGGCGAAGGAGAGGGGGCAGAGGGAGAAGGAGAGGGGGCAGAGAGGGGGCAGAGAGGGAGAGAGGGAGAGGGGGCAGAGAGGGAGAGGGGGGAGAGGGGGCAGAGAGGGGGCAGAGAGGGCGAAGGAGAGGAGGGAGAGGGGGCAGAGAGGGGGCAGAGGGGGCAGAGAGGGGGCAGAGAGGGAGAGGGGGCAGAGAGGGAGAGAGGGCGAAGGAGAGGGGGCAGAGAGGGAGAGGAGGGAGAAGGGGCAGAGAGGGAGAGGGGGCAGAGAGGGCGAAGGAGAGGGGGCAGAGAGGGCGAAGGAGAGGGGGCAGAGAGGGCGAAGGAGAGGGGGCAGAGAGGGCGAAGGAGAGGGGGCAGAGAGGGAGAAGGAGAGGGGGGAGAGGGGGCAGAGAGGGCGAAGGAGAGGGGGCAGAGAGGGCGAAGGAGAGGGGGCAGAGAGAGAGAAGGGGCAGAGAGGGCGAAGGAGAGGGGGCAGAGAGAGAGAAGGGGCAGAGAGGGCGAAGGAGAGGGGGCAGAGAGGGCGAAGGAGAGGGGGCAGAGAGGGCGAAGGAGAGGGGGCAGAGAGGGCGAAGGAGAGGGGGCAGAGAGGGAGAAGGAGAGGGGGCAGAGAGGGAGAGGGGGCAGAGAGGGAGAAGGAGAGGGGGCAGAGAGGGGGCAGAGAGGGAGAGGAGGGAGAGGGGGCAGAGAGGGAGAGGGGGCAGAGAGGGAGAAGGGGCAGAGAGGGCGAAGGAGAGGGGGCAGAGAGGGGGCAGAGGGAGAAGGAGAGGGGGCGGAGAGGGGGCAGAGAGGGAGAGGGGGCAGAGAGGGGGCAGAGAGGCAGAGGGGGCAGAGAGGGAGAGGGGGCAGAGAAGGAGAGGGGGCAGAGAGGGAGAGGGGGCAGAGAGGGGGCAGAGAGGGGGCAGAGAGGGGGCAGAGAGGGAGAGGGGGCAGAGAGGGAGAGAGGGCGAAGGAGAGGGGGCAGAGAGGGAGAGGAGGGAGAAGGGGCAGAGAGGGAGAGGGGGCAGAGAGGGCGAAGGAGAGGGGGCAGAGAGGGCGAAGGAGAGGGGGCAGAGAGGGCGAAGGAGAGGGGGCAGAGAGGGCGAAGGAGAGGGGGCAGAGAGGGAGAAGGAGAGGGGGGAGAGGGGGCAGAGAGGGCGAAGGAGAGGGGGCAGAGAGGGCGAAGGAGAGGGGGCAGAGAGAGAGAAGGGGCAGAGAGGGCGAAGGAGAGGGGGCAGAGAGGGCGAAGGAGAGGGGGCAGAGAGGGCGAAGGAGAGGGGGCAGAGAGGGCGAAGGAGAGGGGGCAGAGAGGGCGAAGGAGAGGGGGCAGAGAGGGCGAAGGAGAGGGGGCAGAGAGGGAGAAGGAGAGGGGGCAGAGAGGGAGAGGGGGCAGAGAGGGAGAAGGAGAGGGGGCAGAGAGGGAGAGGAGGGAGAGGGGGCAGAGAGGGAGAAGGGGCAGAGAGGGAGAGGGGGCAGAGAGGGCGAAGGAGAGGGGGCAGAGAGGGCGAAGGAGAGGGGGCAGAGAGGGCGAAGGAGAGGGGGCAGAGAGAGAGAAGGGGCAGAGGGGGCAGAGAGAGAGAAGGGGCAGAGAGGGCGAAGGAGAGGGGGCAGAGAGGGCGAAGGAGAGGGGGCAGAGAGGGCGAAGGAGAGGGGGCAGAGAGGGAGAAGGAGAGGGGGCAGAGAGGGAGAAGGAGAGGGGGCAGAGAGAGAGAAGGAGAGGGGGCAGAGAGAGAGAAGGAGAGGGAGAAGGAGCGAGGGAAGCCATAACGTCTCTGTCTGATGATGATTAACGGTGTTCAGTAGGCTGGACTAACCTTGACATTGTTCATGCACATGAGGTTTCCACAGTTGTCCAGGTACTGTTTCAGATCACTGTCCTGGGAGACACACAGGCACACATTTTCAGAACATTAACTTGTAAGTAAAACAAGCAGATATAACACAGGTTATTATACTGATCATGAAGTATTTGAAAGGTGTGTACTACTCACCAGGTACTCAAAGACTAGAGTGAGGGAGCGTTCTGTGTGTATGATGTCATGCAGCGTGACAATGTTGGCATGTTTTAGGTTCTTCAGTAGAGACACTGCAGAGACGCACAGAGAAAATGGTTGGATGCTGCATGGAGGAGTGAGGACACTCTAATGACATTTTAGCGCCACTGGGTGGTAGTGTTCTACTCCTGAGTTCTTCTGAAAAGCTACTGTAGTAAATCTGAGGCAAAAACCCTGTTGGTACAGTATGTGTTTTGTGAGGAGGGGTGAGAAGAGGTTAGGAGAGGTTTGATGGTTGTATTAGTCTCTCTAGATGGACGTGATGCCTCCCACAATGTACCAATGTTCCAGCATACACGTCTGTACTTAGACCGCCGTCAGTTTGGAAGAGAGGAAAGGGTGGAGTTGGACGCCAGAAAATCAGCCCAGAGCCCTGCCGTAAATGTTTCCAGCAGCTAGCTAGATGGAGCTTGCCGAGGATATTTTCCATGAGTGTATTCTGCAAGCGAGTCGTTTGCATGCGCTATGACGTTAGTGTTACAAGCTTACAACCACTGACTGGCTGTGGATAAAACTAACCTAGCTATCTTCGTCCATATTGTGTGTCCACCTCTGTCATGTTTCTGAGGGGATTATTTTTAAGCACCCACTCGTGATTTGTTGGGAGAGTTGTCTGTGTGAAGAGCGTCCTCCAAATCCAACATCATTCCCAGACCTAGCACTGTAGCTCTAGGCATTTCCGAGACTATGGTTGTATAGGGTGCTGTGTGTTTTTACCTTCCCTGATAGCTGTACAGGGCGCTCCCTCCTCGTGCTCTAACCTAATCTCTTTCAGCGCCACCAGGTTTTCCGTCAGTTTACTCCGCCCCTTAAACACCGTGGCATATGTCCCCTACACAGGAACAGGAAGTAATTGAAGCAGGAATAATTAGTTAATCACATCAGTTTTTTACATATACAATGGTCATCACTTTATGGCCATGCCAAATGTCAAACCCTGACTACTGGGCCTAACCCATAACCTTATCCCTAACACTAACCCTACCCTATAGCATTAACCCTACCCTACCCCATAACCTTAACCCTACCCCATAACCTTATCCCTAACACTAACCCTATCCCATAACATTAACCCTACCCTACCCCATAACCTTATCCCTAACACTAACCCTACCCCATAGCATTAACCCTACCCTACCCCATAACCTTAACCCTACCCCATAACCTTATCCCTAACACTAACCCTACCCCATAACCTTATCCCTAACACTAACCCTACCCCATAACATTAACCCTACCCCATAACATTAACCCTACCCTATAACATTAACCCTACCCTACCCCATAACCTTAACCCTACCCCATAACCTTATCGCTAACATGAACCCTACCCCATAACCTTATCCCTAACACGAACCCTACCCCTAACACTAACCCTACCCCATAACCTTATCCCTAACACGAAACCTACCCCATAACCTTAGCCCTAACACGAAACCTACCCCATAACCTTATCCCTAACACGAAACCTACCCCATAACCTTATCCCTAATACTAACCATACCCCATAACCTTATCCCTAATACTAACCATACCCCATAACCTTATCCCTAATACTAACCATACCCCATAACCTTATCCCTAATACTAACCCTACCCCATAACCTTATCCCTAATACTAACCCTACCCCATAACCTTATCCCTAACACTAACCCTACCCCATAACCTCATCCCTAACATGAAACCTACCCCATAACCTTATCCCTAACACGAACCATACCCCATAACCTAATCCCTAACACGAAACCTACCCCATAACCTTATCCCTAACACTAATCCTACCCCATAACCTTATCCCTAACACGAACCCTACCCCATAACCTTATCCCTAACACGAACCCTACCCCATAACCTTATACGAACCCTACCCCATAACCTTATCCCTAATACTAACCCTACCCCATAACCTTATCCCTAACACTAACCCTACCCCATAACCTCATCCCTAACATGAAACCTACCCCATAACCTTATCCCTAACACGAACCATACCCCATAACCTAATCCCTAACACGAAACCTACCCCATAACCTTATCCCTAACACAAACCCTACCCCATAACCTTATCCCTAACACTAACCCTACCCCATAACCTTATCCCTAACACAAACCCTACCCCATAACCTTATCCCTAACACGAACCCTACCCCATAACCTTATCCCTAATACTAACCCTACCCCATAACCTTATCCCTAACTTATAAAGAAGGTTTGTTTGGCTACCAGGTATCTTTGTCATTGCTGTCTCTTTTTTTGAAACATTGGCTTGTCTCATGGCAGGATGTAAGGTATTTTAAACATGACCACCTTGTTATGTAGATGAGCAGTCATAGTTGACCAGACACTAGTTCTGTTAGGACATGTGTTTACAGTAAACTAACCCCCGCCCCCTCGACCTAGACTGCATGCCATTCCAGAACACTGCTCCCACCCTGCTGTCTTCCATGTTCACTCCTCCACAGATCTGGCAGGACTGCATAGGTTTCAATATGAAGCAATATGAAGGAAACTAAATACAGGGATTGCTTACACCTATCCAGCTATTGTGAAACGGAGTGACTGAGGAGAGGTGGAAGGGGACAACTTTCTGTTATGAGATGTAGCCCAGTTGTTGACCCTAATGACTGAGCATGACTAGGACAGATGTAGCCTAGTTGTTGACCCTAATGACTGAGCATGACTAGGACAGATGTAGCCCAGTTGTTGACCCTAATGACTGAGCATGACTAGGACAGATGTAGCCCAGTTGTTGACCCTAATGACTGAGCATGACTAGGACATATGTAGCCTATTTAGTCTGACTGCTCCTCTGCACTAACAGTAACTCAGGGTTCATGAGTACAGTCTGAGACAACAGATAAGTAGCCTCTGTGTGTGAGACTACACACACCAGTTCTATAAATCAATCTAATATTGCTATGTAGAACTAGGTATGCAGTAGGGGAGACCGGGGTTGGTTGTCACACGTTTTACTCTCGTGTAGTTCTCAGCACCAGTATATCTTACAAGACTCTTTTCAACATTATAGAAAGAAACCTTTTGGAACAGGAAAAGAAGCACTATAGCATACATAGTCTTAGAACTAGCCAAGCCTTTCTTTGATCAAACAATATTTCAAACAAAATTCTGGATTTTTTGACTTGAGAACAACATATGACATTTTGAGTAGGTTTGTGTGGGTGTGTGTCAGAAACAATGTGTGCGGCAACAAACCCAGATGGCGCAGATTCCTCTGCCCAACGGATGTATACATGATGCATCGGGGAGATGCCGTTTAGACATCGTTTGCAAATTGGCAAGACGTCTCAGATGTATTTAGAATATCTACATTCTAAATTCTACATCGTTTACACGTCGGCCAGGCATCAACATTATTTTCTGCTGTCGGCGACGTCTTTCCTCTGTGTAAACGCTCTCCACACTACATATTCCCAACACATTTTGATATGTCGGCCAAAAGGGTTTGTGTTTACTGGTAAGGGAGGTCTTTATAGCAACAGCACAAAAGAGCTTGGGATTTATTGTATACTGGCAGTGGCAATGTCCCCAATTAATATATGGTTATAATGGAGTTGATAGGGACAACCAACCAAGTTCCATGTGACAATCCCCCCCCCAATGCTAATTACCACATGGCTTGACCTAGCAACTTAGAAATAGGTTTGGGATGGAGTCTTTCTGCTTTTTAATAAACATAATTTCATAGTTCTAAAGATTTATAAAGAACTTTATTTTACTTTCTCTTATGAAATACACAAATTCCTCTCATCTCAGGGGTTAAATAGAAGGTGAAAATCCACACACTGAATAACTACACTGGGAATACCCACACACCTTTAGTTTCAACCATTCTAATTTCTCTGTGTCCTGCACCTATTAAAACAGCTGGACGTGTGCCTTAAACTGCAGCTGAAAACGCGTAACCATAGCGACATTCTTACCTCTCCCAGTTTTCCCAGTTTCACGTACGTCTCCAGCTTTCCAAAGCCAATGTCAGACTGTATGGAAAAATACACAAGGTAGCATAAAGTTATGCAACACCCAATTCCCCCTATGTGAGAAAATAATTGCCCCCTTACGCTCAATAGCTGTTTGTGCCCAATTTTTGCCCACTCTTGCTTGCAGAACTGCTGTAGATCAGCAACATTTGTGAGTTTTCAAGCATAAGCTGCTCATTTTAAGTCCTGCCACAACATCTCAATATCTCAATTGGGATTAGGTCTGGACTTTGACAGATGGCCTGATATTCTCCTGTAGAATTCTCTGATACAGAGCAGAATTCATGGTTCCTTCTATTAAGGAAAGTCGTCCAGGTCCTGAGGCAGCAAAGCATCCCCAAACCATCACACTACCACCACTACGCTTGAATGCTGGTATGAGGGTTTTACTGTAGAATTCAGTGTTTGGTTCTCGCCAGGCATAATGGGACCCATGTCGTCCAAAAAGTTGACTCAAGTTTGCTAAAAAGCACCTGGAAGCATCTGGATGATCAAGACTCTGACAATGTTTTTAAGACTCTGTTTTATGGACAGATTATTCAAACGTATAACTTTTTGGATGCCATGGGTCCCATTATGCCTGGTGAAAACCAAACACTGCATTCCACAGTAAGAACCTCATACCAACAGTCAAGCATGTTGGTCATATGATAGTTTGGGGATGCTTTGCTGCCTCAGGACCAAGACGATCCAAAAGATACAATCAAATGGCTAAAAAGCAACACATTTTAAGTTTTGGAATGGCCTAGTCAAAATCCAGGCCGAATCCCAATTGAGATGTTGTGGGAGGACTTGAAATGAGCAGTTCATGATTAAAACCTCACATGTCACTAGTTAAAGCAGTTCTGCATGGGAGAGTGGGACAAAATCCTTCCACAGCGTCGTGAGAGACTGATCAACAACTACAGGAAGCGTTTGGTTGCAGTCATTGCAGCTAAAGGTGGCACAACCAGTTATTGAGTGTAAGGGGGCAATTACCTTTTCACAAAGGGGAATTGGGTGTTGCATAACTTTGTTTATCAATTAAATGAAATAAGTCTGTAATTGTTGTTATTTGTTCACTCAGGTTCCTTTAATCTAATATTAGGTTTGGGTTGAAGCTCTAACATTCAGTATAGAAAAAACATGTACAATCTGAGAAATGTATATAGGGAAAAATACTTTTTCATGGCACTGTATGTAAGGTTATGACCATATGGTTTAGGGATCATGGTGTTGGGTACAGGGGGTAGTCTACTGACCAGTAAAGCCCGCAGGGACATGCGGCTGAGGGGTTTGATTTAGGGTATTAGGGTATGCGTGTATTAGGGTACTGCAGTATGAGTGTAAAGGGGTACAGGGTACTGAACAGTGATGACTGTCACGACGTGTCTGAGTGGATTGATTTAGGGTGTTTAGGGTATAGGGGTATGGGTGTATTGCGGTATGGGTATATAGGGGTTTGAGGTATGTGATACTAACCAGTGAAGCCTGTAGTGACATGCAGCTGAGGGGTTTGGGTTAGGGTATTGTGATATTAGAGCAGTTGTTCCCAACAAGGGGTACTAGGACCAGTTGGGGTACTTGGTCTATCCACAAGGGGTACTTGAAGACTCATGGGACCATAGGCCTACTGGTAAAATTCAAATGGGGGGGTTCTTCAGGGGTACTCCAGGCAGAGCAAAATTCACTTGGTAGTACAGTAACCGAAAAAGATTGGGAACAACTGTATTAGGGTATAGGGGTACTAACCAGTGAAGCCCGTCGTGACATGCGGCTGAGGGGTTTGCAGGGAGGAGAGTTGTTCTCATTCTCCATTTCTCTCTGCATCTGCAGCTTTTTGAGGATCTCTGGAGGCAGGCGGATGTCCATGGGCAGAGACATACGCTTACTCACATCCTGCAGAGAATCAATCAGTCATCGATATGCAACACTCACACAATCATTATTTGTGCAAATACACAAATCATAAATGGGCAATATTCTCACATGACACATTGGACCAGAACAGGTTTATTATTGTTGTTGTTATTGTTATTTTTTATTCCTCCATCCACCACCCTCTTTGGAGGACTTTGTTTTACTAAAATAAATGCCATTTCTTTTACATACACATTATTCATAACTTTCACATACATGGTACTTCTATACACAGTATTACATGACACAAAATATAGTTTGATTTACACATTAAATGGTATATGGTATTTTCGGTCCTAACTATTACAGATCATGTGCTGTTAATCCAAACCCGCCTATCTCCGTAGCCCACCCTGCCTATCTCCGTAGCCCATCCTTTCTCAATTTCCATGTGCCATATATTTTTCAACTGTGCTTCTGAACTCTGAACCTTTCTAATCTCATAGTATCCAAAGAGTATTGCTAACAGTATTATTGTGTAATGCTAAATGATTGACTGACTTTCCAAATGGCCAACAGTGCTATTTGTAGGGTTAATGTTGTGGTCGGTTTTTATAGTGTAGAGGTAAGGAGTGATTGTGTCTACTTAAAGCTAGGGATGATTAGACGATCATTAGTTTGAGAAAGTAATCTTCTGTTTGTGTTTCTATTCTGTCTGTGGTTCTGAATGCAGACCTGTCTTAATGTAGGACAAGACGAATCAATCCTCTTCTGTTAATCTGTTCTTCCACCCTATGACACAGTTTCTCCTGTGAGTGACTATCTATCTCACACTTCCCCCTCTGCACCACACTTCTGGAACTGTCTGAAATAAGGTGTTTGTGTGTATGTGAATTTCCCCAGGGTGTGTGTGTGTGTGTGTGCATGCACAAACACGTGTTTGTGACTGTCTCTCTTTGCAGTTATTTTTGTTGAAAAGCAAGATGGCTGAATTTTCGAACTAAAGGTGTCTGGCCCGGCGGGTTATGTGGAAAAGAAAGAACATTCAGACGATGGCTTGTAATTCCCTGTGGGCTGTGTAGCAGCTGCTGCTGCTCTGAGGCTGAGAGGAAGTTATAACCACTCCGTTTTGAGAGGGAGGAGAGGAACCCAGTCAGTAGCTCTTATATTATAAAGGTGTAATAACTGGTTTTGTAAAAGGTGTTATGAATGTCTTATGTATACCCCCTTCAAGTAAGGTTTGACCTACATCTGTACAGGAGGCTACATTTGCTTTAGTGTCCCTCTCAGTATAGCAGTTCCTCTCGGATTGAAACCACTTTGGTGTTGTGAGCTAGACTATCCTAATTGGCATGTCAATGTGAACTTTATCATTTCTAAACGTTCCTATTTCTCCTTCTCCCCAACTCTCCCTCCCTGTCTCACCACCATAGAGAAGTGTCGGTGGGGTGCTTTGCTGCGGTACTGGAGCTGGGAGGGGGACTGTGCTCCGGGCGTGGCTGGCTCAGGGCTCACTGGACTGGGACTGGCCTCAGGGTGCAGCGACGGCAGGGTCAGGCTGTCTGGAGTCAGTGCTGCAGGTCAGACGGAGAGCGAGAACGCACACTTTAGAGTTATGGAAAACTAACACACAGATGCTGAGAAATACTCCATATTGTAGCCTTAAACACACACGGACAGGCTTGCTTGAACATCCTCTCTTCAGTGTTGTACACAGCAGATTGAGTGGACAATTACACTTTACATTATAAAAAAGACAGCACTCATTCAGATACTACACAAGGCTGCATCAGCTACAGTGTGGAAATATGTGCATGTGTTTACAGTCCTCTGAACAGCTTGTGTTTCAGCCTTGGTTTGATCCTGTGTGTGAATGGGTTGTTGGTCTAGCTGCTGTTGGATGTGTTTGGAGTGGATATGTCTGTTCCATCGCATCGACTGACACCTCTGTGTATGTGTGTGTGTGTGTGCACATGCGTATGTGTGTTCAGCCCGCTGCCTCTCGGGGTGTTTGATGTAGACTGCGGTGAGCTCTTTAACTCCGTGTTTCCATGGGGACACTGATTGTTAACAAAAGCATGTGAGCATGTGGCTAAACGGAGGGAGATATCCTCTCTCTCTCAGAGGGCAAAGACATCAACTCAATGACTATTCAACGTAATTTCACTGAAATGAAGTGATAACATCAAATCAAATCAATGTCACATGCGCTGAATACAACAGGTAGCTCTTACAGTGAATTGCTTACTTACAAGCCCTTAACCAACAATGCAGTTAAGAAAAAGTGTTAAGTAAAAAAAGAAGTTAAAAATAACAATCAAAGAGCAGCAGTAAAATAACAGTAGCCAGGCTATATACAGGGGGTACCGGTACAGAGTCAGTGTGCGAGGGCACAGGTTAGTCGAGGATGGTTTCAACCAGTGTGTGCCCAGTGAGCTCTCGCTCTCTGTCTACTTATTCTCTCTGACAAATACAGTATCACAGCCTGTTATTAGTGGAAATTAAAAAGCCCTGGCTACTCCTACATACACAGAGACTCACACAGAGACCATTTTTGGGTGTACATCCATGCAGGTGGTGATGGAGATTTAGATGTTAGATTTGAGTTGAGCTAAAAGTTAGGAGGCAAGTAGCTCTGTGTTTAGAAAAATAAGGTGACAAAAACAGATGTGACAAAAGAGCGATAGAGAGATCAATGAAGGAGAGAGAGGGGGAATTGGATGGAATGAAGTGGCAATAGATGAATGGTTCTAAGTTTGATTAATATTCCTGCTGTGAGTGGGCACAGACAGAGAGAGAGAAAGGGAGCCTGTTTGGCTCATAATTTAAATATCACAGTTACAGCAACCCTTTGATCTGACTGCTCTTAATTGGAGCCAGGTCAGGTGAGACATGCACACACACAATGTTCTAGTCCAATCCTGTCTGCTCTTAATTGGAGCCAGGTCAGGTGAGACATGCACACACAATGTTCTAGTCCGATCCTGTCTGCTCTTAATTGGAGCCAGGTCAGGTGAGACATGCACACACACAATGTTCTAGTCCGATCCTGTCTGCTCTTAATTGGAGCCAGGTCAGGTGAGACATGCACACACACAATGTTCTAGTCCAATCCTGTCTGCTCTTAATTGGAGCCAGGTCAGGTGAGACATGCACACACACAATGTTCTAGTCCAATCCTGTCTGCTCTTAATTGGAGCCAGGTCAGGTGAGACATGCACACACACACTGTTCTAGTCCGATCCTGTCTGCTCTTAATTGGAGCCAGGTCAGGTGAGACACGCACACACACACTGTTCTAGTCCGATCCTGTCTGCTCTTAATTGGAGCCAGGTCAGGTGAGACATGCACACACACACTGTTCTAGTCCGATCCTGTCTGCTCTTAATTGGAGCCAGGTCAGGTGAGACATGCACACACACACTGTTCTAGTCCTGTCTGAGATGGGAGATGTATATCTATTGAAGTGAATTATGTAGTAAAGGGCAGACTGCAGGCTCTCACATGGCAAGTTAGGAAACACAATCATTGGAGAAGTGGACAGACATGAAGGGCTCTATTTCTTGCTGGCGTTAAGGCGGCTTTCGTGTCAAACGTATGTTAGTTTGCAATTTCGTCATGTAAAAACGGGTGCACTGGCATTTTCCAGCCATAATGTTCGGCAATTCACCTGTCTTATATCATTTTCCAGCCATAATGCCATGTTCGGCAATTCACCTGTCTTATATCATTTTCCAGCCATAATGCCATGTTCGGCAATTCACCTGTCTTATATCATTTTCCAGCCATAATGCCATGTTCGGCAATTCACCTGTCTTATATCATTTTCCAGCCATAATGCCATGTTCGGCAATTCACCTGTCTTACATCATTTTCCAGCCATAATGTTCGGCAATTCACCTGTCTTATATCATTTTCCAGCCATAATGCCATGTTCGGCAATTCACCTGTCTTATATCATTTTCCAGCCATAATGCCATGTTCGGCAATTCACCTGTCTTATATCATTTTCCAGCCATAATGTTCGGCAATTCACCTGTCTTATATCATTTTCCAGCCATAATGCCATGTTCGGCAATTCACCTGTCTTATATCATTTCCCAGCCATAATGTTCGGCAATTCACCTGTCTTATATCATTTTCCAGCCATAATGCCATGTTCGGCAATTCACCTGTCTTATATCAGCTCGCTTGCGCTCAGATGGGAGGCCCACATTATTTTAGCCATGTAGGTCCCGTTTTGGACGTGATTAAACCCCCCTCCATGATGTAGGCTACGTGTCCATGCCCATCATGAAACGAGAGACCTCTGAATACCGGGGAACCTCGTATTTAGAAGTTATCTGAAAACTGTAACCTGTAAAAAATGGCTTGTTTTTCAAACAGCAATGCGTGTCTTTTTATCCTGTCGATTAAATCATTACATTTTACATGTATTTGCTTGTTTTTCAGTTTAATTTTATTACAACCTATCTTATTGGGGCGGCAGGTATCCTAGTGGTTAGAGCATTGGTCTAGTAACTGAAAGGTTTCTAGATTGAATCCCTGAGCTGACAAGGTAAACATCTGTCATTCTGCCCCTGGACAAGGCAGTTAACCCACTGTTCCTAGGCTGTCATTGAAAATAAGAATTTGTTCTTAACTGATTGCCTAGTTAAATATATACAGTGCCTTGCGAAAGTATTCGGCCCCCTTGAACTTTGCGACCTTTTGCCACATTTCAGGCTTCAAACATAAAGATATAAAACTGTATTTTTTTGTGAAGAATCAACAACAAGTGGGACACAATCATGAAGTGGAACAACATTTATTGGATATTTCAAACTTTTTTAACAAATCAAAAACTGAAAAATTGGGCGTTTTAAAATTCCACCTCTCTAAAAACAAGTCTCTCACCGTTGCCGCCTGCTATAGACCACCCTCTGCCCCCAGCTGTGCTCTGGACACCATATGTGAACTGATTGCTCCCCATCTATCTTCAGAGCTCGTGCTGCTAGGCAACCTAAACTGGAACATGCTTAACACCCCAGCCATCCTACAATCTAAGCTTGATGCCCTCAATCTCACACAAATTATCAATGAACCTACCAGGTATCTCCCCAAAGCCTTAAACATGGGCACCCTCATAGATATCATCCTAACCAACTTGCCCTCTAAATACACCTCTGCTGTCTTCAACCAAGATATCAGCGATCACTGCCTCATTGCCTGCATCCGTAATGGGTCAGCGGTCAAACGACCTCCACTCATCACTGTCAAACGCTCCCTGAAACACTTCAGCGAGCAGGCCTTTCTAATCGACATGGCCGGGGTATCCTGGAAGGATATTGATCTCATCCCGTCACTAGAGGAGGCCTGGTTATTTTTTTTTAAATGCCTTCCTAACCATCTTAAACATCTTCAAGAAATGTAGAACCAGGAACAGATATAGCCCTTGGTTCTCCCCAGACCTGACTGCCCTTAACCAACACAAAAACATCCTATGGCGTTCTGCATTAGCATCGAACAGCCCCCGTGATATGCAGCTGTTCATGGAAGCTAGAAACCATTATACACATGCAGTTAGAAAAGCCAAGGCTAGCTTTTTCAAGCAGAAATTTGCTTCCTGCAAAACTAACTAAAAAATGTTCTGGGACACTGTAAAGTCCATGGAGAATAAGAACACCTCCTCCCAGCTGCCCACTGCACTGAAGATAGGAAATACTGTCACCACTGATAAATCCACTAAAATTGAGAATTGCAATAAGCATTTTTCTACGGCTGGCCATGCTTTCCACCTGGCTACTCATACCCCGGTCAACAGCACTGCACCCCCCCCCCACAGCAACTCGCCCAAGCCTTCCCCATTTCTCCTTCTCCCAAATCCAGTCAGCTGATGTTCTGAAAGAGCTGCAAAATCTGGATCCCTACAAATCAGCCGGGCTAGACAATCTGGACTCCTTCTTTCTACAATTATCTGCCTAAATCAACCTCTCTTTCGTGTCATCTGAGATTCCCAAAGATTGGAAAGCAGCTGCGGTCATCCCCCTCTTTGAAGGGGGGGACACTCTTGACCCAAACTGCTACAGACCTATATCTATCCTACCCTGCCTTTCTAAGGTCTTCGAAAGCCAAGTCAACAAACAGATTACCGACCATTTCGAATCTCACCATACCTTCTCTGCTATGCAATCTGGTTTCAGAACTGGTCATGGGTGCACCTCAGCCACGCTCAAGGTCCTAAACGATATCTTAACCGCCATCGATAAGAAACATTACTGTGCAGCCGTATTCATTGATCTGGCCAAGGCTTTCGACTCTGTCAATCACCACATCCTCATCGGCAGACTCGACAGCCTTGGTTTCTCAAATGATTGCCTCGCCTGGTTCACCAACTACTTCTCTGATAGAGTTCAGTGTGTCAAATCGGAGGGTCTGCTGTCCGGACCTCTGGCAGTCTCTATGGTGGTGCCACAGGGTTCAATTCTTGGACCGACTCTCTTCTCTGTATACATCAATGATGTCGCTCTTGCTGCTGGTGAGTCTCTGATCCACCTCTACGCAGATGACACCATTCTGTATACTTCTGGCCCTTCTTTGGACACTGTTAACAACCCTCCAGGCACGCTTCAATGCCATACAACGCTCCTTCCGTGGCCTCCAATTGCTCTTAAATACAAGTAAAACTAAATGCATGCTCTTCGACCAATCGCTGCCTGCACCTGCCCGCCTGTCCAACATCACTACTCTGGACGGCTCTGACTTAGAATACGTGGACAACTACAAATACCTAGGTGTCTGGTTAGAATGTAAACTCTCCTTCCAGACCGACATCAAACATCTCCAATCCAAAGTTAAATCTAGAATTGGCTTCTTATTTCGCAACAAAGCATCCTTCACTCATGCTGCCAAACATATCCTTGTAAAACTGACCATCCTACCAATCCTCGACTTCGGCGATGTCATTTACAAAATAGCCTCCAATACCCTACTCAACAAATTGGATGCAGTCTATCACAGTGCAATCCGTTTTGTCACCAAAGCTCCATATACTACCCACCATTGTGACCTGTACGCTCTCGTTGGCTGGCCCTCGCTTCATACTCGTCGCCAAACCCACTGGCTCCATGTCATCTACAAGACCCTGCTAGGTAAAGTCCCCACTTATCTCAGCTCGCTGGTCACCATAGCATCACCATAGCATCACCCACCTGTAGCACGCGCTCCAGCAGGTATATCTCTCTGGTCAAACCAATTATTTCTTTGGCCACCTCTCCTTACAGTTCTCTGCTGCCAATGACTGGAACAAACTACAAAAATCTCTGAAACTGGAAACACATCTCCCTCACTAGCTTTAAGCACCAACTGTCAGAGCAGCTCACAGATTACTGCACCTGTACATAGCCCACCTATAATTTAGCCCAAACAACTACCTCTTTCCCTACTGTATTTATTTTATTTTGCTCCTTTGCACCCCATTATTTTTATTTCTACTTTGCACATTCTTCCACTGCAAATCTACCATTCCAGTGTTTTACTTGCTATATTGTATTTACTTTGCCACCATGGGCTTTTTTGCCTTTACCTCCCTTATCTCACCTCATTTGCTCACATCGTATATAGACTTGTTTATACTGTATTATTGACTGTATGTTTGTTTTACTCCATGTGTAACTCTGTGTCGTTGTATGTGTCGAACTGCTTTGCTTTATCTTGGCCAGGTCGGAATTGTAAATGAGAACTTGTTCTCAACTTGCCTACCTGGTTAAATAAAGGTGAAATAAATAAAAAATATATATTAAAAAATAAAACTGGAAGCTGGTTGAAAGAATGCCAAGAGTGTGCAAAGCTGTCATCAAGGCAAAGGGTGGCTACTTTGAAGAATCTCAAATATATTTTGATTTAACACTTTTTTTGGTTACTACATGATTCCATATGTGTTATTTCATAGTTTTGATGTCTTCACTATTATTCTACAATATAGAAAATAGTAAAAATAAATAAAAACCCTGGAATGAGTCGGTGTGTCCAAACGTTTGACTGGTGCTGCATATTGGATCTTTTTCCAGCTACTGTGAAAAATGTGGATGTGTGTAAAAACCTCCATAGTCTGCTGTGTTTTATTATTCATATTATAGAATTATGCTCCAACGCCAGCAAGTGCACTGAAAAATGTAATAGTGAAAATAGCTACAAATATTTCTGACTCACCCCTGGACCTATAGTGCTACCGCCTGTGCTTAGATTTACTACTGCATTAGGTTTGTTAAAATGGAGCCCTTAGATTTACTACTGCATTAGGTTTGTTAAAATGGTGCCCTTAGATTTACTACTGCATTAGGTTTGTTCAAATGGAGCCCTTAGATTTACTACTGCATTAGGTTTGTTAAAATGGAGCCCTTAGATTTACTACTGCATTAGGTTTGTTAAAATGGTGCCCTTAGATTTACCACTGCATTAGGTTTGTTCAAATGGAGCCCTTAGATTTACTACTGCATTAGGTTTGTTAAAATGGAGCCTTTAGATTTACCACTGCATTAGGTTTGTTAAAATGGAGCCCTTAGATTTACTACTGCATTAGGTTTGTTAAAATGGAGCCCTTAGATTTACTACTGCATTAGGTTTGTTAAAATGGAGCCCTTAGATTTACTACTGCATTAGGTTTGTTAAAATGGAGCCTGAACTGTCTGCTGACTTTAGGTTCCTCACTACATGTGATTTCTAATGAAACTTATGGTTGTAGGCTACTAATATGTTTCTACAGCGTTGTAGGCTACTAATATGTTTCTACAGAGTTGTAGGCTACTAATATGTTTCTACAGAGTTGTAGGCTACTAATATGTTTCTACAGAGTTGTAGGCTACTAATATGTTTCTACAGAGTTGTAGGCTACTAATATGTTTCTACAGCGTTGTAGGCTACTAATATGTTTCTACAGAGTTGTAGGCTACTAATATGTTTCTACAGAGTTGTAGGCTACTAATATGTTTCTACAGAGTTGTAGGCTACTAATATGTTTCTACAGCGTTGTAGGCTACTAATATGTTTCTACAGCGTTGTAGGCTACTAATATGTTTCTACATCCATTCTTCTCTGGCTGGCTCTGTTAAAAGTTAGTATGACAGTGATTGATGTAATCATCTGAACTGATTTGATTTATCTTTCCATCAGTACACTTGTTAGAATATCAAAAATGATGATTTAATTGAGAAGCTGCACTGGATATTAACTAGGTATTAGATTGACTTAAAGATTAGGCTGGCAGTGGCAAGCGGGTGGCCTCCCTGGTACACAAACATACACACACATACACACACACACAGCTAGCCCTGCAGTAGTGGAGTGGTAATTGTGTTAGGCTTGTGTGTTAATCCAAACTGATTTGGGATGTCTCATTAGGTTAGCTGTAACACTGTAGATGTGCGGTGTGTGTGCATGTCTGAGATTGTTAGCCTGTGGGATATGATACTGAATTAATCAGCCTAATTCAGGTGTGACTAACTTTTCTTTGTCATTTTAAGTTTGATGTAGCTGCTTACCAGCTGAGAAGGGCTACTGAAGGGGATATTATGTTGATAAAACTTCCCTAACGAACCTAGATGGTAATTCTGATCTGCGCGCTGATTGTGTTATTCTCTTTTTTTGCAATAAATGTGACCACTGTAAAGACAGCTCCTCTGATGTGACCAACTTATTGTGTGTTATGGTATTTAAGTGTCAGGGAATTTAATTGAACTATATTTTAACATGAAAAAAAAAAACATTATTTGAAGGTCTGTTGCTGATGTTTCCCAACCTCATTAGGAGTTGAAGGAACATCCAGAGAATGTGGTTAATCCTGGGAAAAATGTGAGCCAAGTCCGTCTCCAAACATGGACAGACAGTTGGACAGCTTTGCCCTGATTCAAATCAAGGATTACTTTGACATTTTTGTTCAGTTATTGTCTGAAATAGGCTGTGATGGAAGAAGGGGTTGTGAAGGCCAGAATGTCTGGATTGACAGAGAGCCTATTAACACTTCTATCACTCACTCACTCACTCACTCAGACATTGAGTTCTCTCTGCATCAGGGGATACAGGACTCTCTGGGGTTAGATCAGACACAGCTGCTTCCCCCAGACAGCTGATGACGGCTGGCATCACACAACGCTACATTCCCTTCCATCCAGACCTCTATTCTGAATCCCAGTGTGCTCCATGTTGTTCTTGTCTATAACTGTTCTGTAATCTTTCATGTACATGTATTTTATGTGGAACCCAGGAGTAGTAGCTGCTGCATATGTACCAGCTAATGGGGATCCTAATAAACTAAACTTATGTACAAGGTTAGCTGCCTCAATAGTGAGAGAAGTAACTATGAGGTCAAGTGTTGCTGTGTCAAGTGTGCATGAGAAATGGTGAACAGCATGAACACCAAGAACACACTGTTTAAAAGGTTTTGAATTTCTTCTCAATTTGCTCTATTGGCATGACGTAAAAATGTACATTTTGCCAAAGCTCCCTTTGGAGATTTACAATATTGATATAATTAAAATAATAATAATCAATATTGTGAATATTGTTTTATATCACTGCTGCAGGGATGGGTGTGACCCAATAGACCACACCGAGGGAGATTTGCTTGTATAAATGTGTCTTGAACCCTGCTAATCAGCCTCAGCTCCTGGCATCCCCTATTACACTCTCACACCTCTCTTTCCCCTTCACATCTCTTCCATATCTCCACTAAGAGCTTGTATAAATGTGTCTTAACCTCTTCTAACCCCCAGCCTTCCCTCAGCCCAGCCGGAAATCAGTGCTACTAATCAGGCCGTGGAGACTAAGTGGGGCTGGTACAGAGATGACTGGGCTGGTGGTTTGATTATAAACGGATCCAAGAATGGCCTGATCCATGAATGGAGGGAGTAATGTAAGATCTGGGATCAGGACTTTGAGCTTCCTGTGTCTAAATATAGTCCCAATACGCTGTGAAAGGGACTGGTCATTCCTTAGCAACGCTCATAGCAGCAAGACCCACTGGAGACAAGGACAGAGGAGAGGATTGTTGTGTCATTGGGCATTGTTGGGTAGAGTTAAAGGTCTTACCCTGAGTGTGTTGGATGTTGAGCTGGTTGATTTGCTCGGTGAACTCGTTCTCCTCTATGGTTTCGGTGCGAGGGACGGACAGAGAGAAACGTCGCTTAAAGTTCTTCATCTTGTTAATGTTGCAGAGGAGCAGTACCTGATGAAGAGAGCGCGGGACAGTCAGACAAGGCATACGTGTAGGGAAATGACTGGGTATTGAACCCTGTTTTTCTGTATTACTCCAAGCCATGTTAGCCCACTGAGGTAAAGCCAAAGCATTAGCCCAGGGAGCTACAACAAAGCAAAGTTACTCAAACAACACCATGTCCTTTACTCTCTTACAGTAAAAGCGTCCAACTCTACAACCACATTTATATAATTTCAACCACGACTAACCATAACCCCTTGGGTGAAAAAGAATAACGATTAGACTGTCTGAACAGAGGAAAGTGAATTTGTAACTTCTTTGTTATCACTCCTGATATCTCCAGGAGTGGTAAGTATAATTGTTGTCTTCATCTGTTGTCTAGTACTGTCTTTTTGCTAGCTAGGGCCATCTACATTAAAGGGGAACTTCACCACTAGACACTATTTGGGGTGTTTTTTTTCCAGTCTTCTTACATAATGAGGGTGTTTGACATAAATATGCACTAGAGGTCTACCGATTATGATTTTTCAACACCGATAGCGATTATTGGAGGCCAAAAAAAGCAGATACCGATTAATCGGACCATTTTTTTTATGTATTTGTAATAATGACAATTACAACAATACTGAATGAACACTTATTTTAACTTAATATAATACATCAATAAAATCAATTTAGCCACAAATAAATAATGAAACACGTTCAATTTGGTTTTAATAATGCAAAAACAAAGTGTTGGAGAAGAAAGTAAAAGTGCAATATGTGCCATGTAAGAAAGCTAACGTTTCAGTTCCTTGATCAGAACATGAGAACATATGAAAGCTGGTGAATCCTTTTAACATGAGTCTTCAATATTCCCAGGTAAGAAGTTTTAGGTTGTAGGAATTATAGGACTATTTCTCTCTATACCATTTGTATTTCATATACCTTTGACTATTGGATGTTCTTATAGGCACTTTAGTATTGCCAGTGTAACAGTATAGCTTCCGTACCTCTCCTCTCTCCTACCTGGGCTCGAACCAGGAACACAGCGACAACAGCCACCCTCGAAGCAGCGTTACCCATGCAGAGCAAGGAGAACAACCACTCCAAGTCTCAGAGCGAGTGACGTTTGAAACGCTATTAGTGCGCACCCCACTAACTAGCTAGCCCTTTCACATCACTTCGTTACACCAGCCTAATCTCGGGAGTTGATAGGCTTGAAGTCATAAATAGCAGAGCTGCTGGCAAAACGCACGAAAGTGCTGTTTGAATGAATGCTTATGAGCCTGCTGGTGCCTACCATCGCTCAGTCCGACTGCTTTATCAAATCATAGACTTAATTATAACATAATAACACACAGAAATGTGAGCCTTAGGTAATATGGCCGAATCCGGAAACTATCATGTCGAAAACAAGACGTTTATTCTTTCAGTGAAATACAGAACCGTTCCGTATTTTATCTAATGGGTGGCATCCATCAGTCTAAATATTCCTGTTACATTGCACAACCTTCAATGTTATATCATAATTATGTAAAATTCTGGCAAATTAGTTCGCAATGAGCCAGGCGGCCCAAACTGTTGCATATACCCTGACCCTGCGTGCAATGAACGCAAGAGAAGTGACACAATTTCCCTAGTTTAATATTGCCTGCTAACCTGGATTTCTTTTAGCTAAATATGCAGATTTAAAAATACACTCCTCAAAAAAATAAAGGGAACACTTAAACAACACAATGTAACTCCAAGTCAATCACACTTCTGTGAAATCAAACTGTCCACTTAGGAAGCAACACTGATTGACAATACATTTCACATGCTGTTGTGCAAATGGAATAGACAACAGGTGGAAATTATAGGCAATTAGCAAGACACCCCCAATAAAGGAGTGGTTCTGCAGGTGGTGACCACAGACCACTTCTCAGTTCCTATGCTTCCTGGCTGATGTTTTGGTCACTTTTGAATGCTGGCGGTGCTTTCACTCTAGTGGCAGCATGAGACGGAGTCTACAACCCACACAAGTGGCTCAGGTAGTGCAGCTCATCCAGGATGGCACATCAATGCGAGCTGTGGCAAGAAGGTTTGCTGTGTCTATCAGAGTAGTGTCCAGAGCATGGAGGCGCTACCAGGAGACAGGCCAGTACATCAGGAGATGTAGAGGAGGCCGTAGGAGGGCAACAACCCAGCAGCAGGACCGCTACCTCCGCCTTTGTGCAAGGAGGAGCATGAGGAGCACTGCCAGAGCCCTGCAAAATGACCTCTAGCAGGCCACAAATGTGCATGTGTCTGCTCAAACGGTCAGAAACAGACTCCATGAGGGTGGTATGAGGGCCCGACGTCCATAGGTGGGGGTTGTGCTTACAGCCCAACACCATGCAGGACATTTGGCATTTGCCAGAGAACACCAAGATTGGCAAATTCGCCACTGGTGCCCTGTGCGCTTCACAGATGAAAGCAGGTTCACACTGAGCACATGTGACAGTCTGGAGCATGTCAGCACATTCAACTATGTAAAGAAAAAAGTATTTAATAAGAATATTTCATTCATTCAGATCTAGGATGTGTTATTAGTGTTCCCTTTATTTTTTTGAGCAGTGTATATACATACTTCTGTGTATTGATTTTAAGAAAGGCTTTGGTGTTTATGGTTAGGATCGTTGGAGCAACGACAGTCCTTTTTCGCAAATGCGCACTGCATCAATTTTATGCAACGCAGGACACGCTAGATAAACTAGTAATATCTTCAACCATGTGTAGTTATAACTAGTGATTATAATTGATTAAGTTTAATGCTAGCTAGCAACTTACCTTGCCTTTTTACTGCATTTGCGTAACAGGCGGGCTCCTCGTGAGGCAGGTGGTTAGAGCGTTGGTTGGACTAGTTAACCGTAAGGTTGCAAGATTGAATCCCTGAGCTGACAAGGTAAACATCTGTCGTTCTGCCCCTGAACAAGGCAGTTAACCCACCATTCCTAGGCCGTCATTGAAAATAAGAACGTGTTCTTAACTGACTTGCCTAGTTAACCAGTTGCATCTCTAGGGGCGCTATTTCATTTTTGGATAAAAAACGTTCCCGCTTTAAGCGCGATATTTTGTCACGAAAAGATGCCCGACTATGCATATTGTGCCCCAGAACTCATTCTACAGGCGAAACCAAGATGATACGTCAAACAGGAAATTAGCAGAATTTCTGAAGCTCTGTTTTCTAATGTCTCCTTATATGGCTGTGAATGCGACAGGAATAAGCTTAGACCTTCTGCCGTTTCCCCAAGATGTCGGCAGCATTGTGACGTATTTGTAGGCATATCATTGGAAGATTGGCCATAAGAGACTACATTTTCCAGGGGTCCGCCCGGTGTCCTTTGTCTAAATTTGTGCGTAATCTTCAGGTGCGGGCATTTTCTCCTGGGATTCAGGAGAGAAAGCACACTTCCATGAACGATATATCATCGAAGAGATATGTGAAAAACACCTTGAGGATTGATTCTAAACAACGTTTGCCATGTTTTCAGTCGATATTATGGAGTTAATTTGGAAAAAAGTTCGCGTTTTGAGGACTGAATTTTCGTTTTTTTTTGGTAGCCAAATGTGATGTACAAAACGGAGCTATTTCTAATACACAAATAATATTTTTGGAAAAACTGAGCATCTGCTATCTAACTGAGAGTCTCCTCATTGAAAACATCTGAAGTTCTTCAAAGGTAAATGATTTTATTTGAAGGCTTTTATGTTTTTGTTGAAATGTTGCGTGCTGGATGCTAATGCTAATGCTAACGCTAAATGCTAATGCTAAATGCTACGCTAAATGCTACGTTAGCCATCAATACTGTTACACAAATGCTTGTTTTGCATTGGTTGAGAAGCATATTTTGAAAATCTGAGATGACAGTGTTGTTAACAAAAGGCTAAGCTTGAGAGCTAGCATATTTATTTCATTTCATTTGCGATTTTCATGAATAGTTAACGTTGCGTTATGGTAATGAGCTTGAGTCTGTATTCACGATCCCGGATCCGGGATGGGGAGATCAGAAAGGTTAAATAAAGATTAAATAAAGGTGTAAATTAATTGGCAAAATCGGCGTCCAAATTTACCGATTTCTGATTGTTAAGAAAACTTGGAATGCGCCCTAATTAATCGGTCGACCTCTATTATGCACTATAGCTGTATTTTTGTGCCGGGAGAGTTCAACCAATGATGTCACTGGTTGATTGAGCCTGCTGTCTTATCTAAAAATGAATGGTGTCATGTTTTGTAGCAATTATTGTGGCCTTTGTGTTTCAACAATTGCACGATCACGCTAGCAGCGAGTAGGTAAGGTTTTCCTTGTTCAATACAGCCATTGGTTCCTATCTGCCAGGACTTTGCAGGATGTCTAGGTTGACTCATTTGTCCTGGCTTTGTAAAGACTAAAGCCTGACGGGAGCCATACTTTCTTGTTCCCACTCTCGAAGGCAGGCTTTTCAAAACGAGAGCAGTACTAGTTTAGAGTTTCACGGAGCTATGTTACCGTGCACTGTCTATCCAAGAATGCTAAATAATTAGCTACAATGGCTGCTTCTGATGATTCCTCTTTCCAAGAAGAGCTGGACAACCAAACATTTTTTTTTCTTTTACATAGGAACATATAGCCTTATTTAGTTGAGCCAGAATACACTGAAGAGGAGTTGAGACAGTGAGAATAATTGCGAGACCAGCTGGACCAGGACTCAGAATGGTAAATGACAAACGAGTAAGTTGTTTTGCTGTTGGTAGCTAGCTAGCAATATAAGCTTTTTTTTACACAAGGCCGTGTTGTTCAATACAATTTGGTGATCAATTCGGCCATAACAGGGCTTGCTAGTACCATAGCTGGCCAAATTTAGCTAGCTAGCTGTGTTTACTATACCTAAAATGTACTGTAGTCTAATGTTATCGCTAGCTAGCTAACTAGCCTAGCTAGCCTCAGTGGTTCTCTCATTAGGAGCAAAACTGTAGAAATGTTTTGATGATAATGGCAGAGGGTAAAATAATGACTTTGGCTTGAGGAATAATATTATTCTTGGAGTAACTAAACCTGTGTGTAGTAGCTAGCTAGCTAACATGTCTGTGAGATGTCTCATGCTACACCATGTTGCTACAGTAGGAATACAGACAGTACACAATGATTACTCATGAATGTGTAATAGCGTTTGTCTTTCTCACAGACAATACCGCTTGGATACAAAGAGGTTGAGGACTCGAGAAGATGTGAAAGGTCCCATAACAACGATCTCCCCTTGTATCAAAGTGACTCAGAACACCTCACTGCACCACCCAAATACACCATTTTCAAGTATTCCCTTTATAGAACTCTAGTATTTATTAAAGCGTTAGTAGTATATTTGTCTTTTGTATATGTCATACATTGCCATAACTGTTCCTTCATACTGATGTGTAAACTCACCTCGGTCTCCAGAGCAAATACATGCTTTCTTGAATACAAGCCATGTCTACTTATGCTGTAGTAATCAGGTTTCCATCTAATTTGCGACAGACTTTCATGCGATTCATCTAAAATCGGCATAAATAAAATATGAACATTTTCCCAGCAGAGATGTTTCCATCAAATTGACTTGTTGCAGATAAAAGTCTGTGCATGATGATGTAGTGCACATAAAAAAGTTTGCGATTTAAATTCCCATTAAGTAAATGCGTTTCCATCACATTTGCAACCCTACTGATGGTTTTGTATAGTGAATGTGCACTATCCTGTATTGGCATGTGCGCTCTAAAAAAACAGCTTGCGGATACAGTGCAGGTATAGCCTACATGATGAGATTATTATTGACAAATGGCAGCCAAGCATCGATCATCACGTCACCAGAATAGGACCCTCAATATTTATTGGAAAGGAGCATCAAGCTAATGACCTTGCACTTTCACCACCCTGTGAAGTTCATCATAACTTATTTCATATGGAAAGTCCAATAAATTGCATGATTTCCCGAGTCGTAGTGGAAGGACCACAGCATATCTTCACGTGATTAAGTTTACTTCGATATGATGGTTATTACGCTGATCAAAAATATAAACGCAGCCTGCAACAATTTCAGTTATTTTAGTTATAGTTCATATAATGAAATCAGTCACTTGAAATAAAGTCATTAGGAACTAATTTATGGATTTCACATGATTGAGAATACAGATATGCATCTGTTAGTCACAGATACCTTAAAGGTAGGTGTGGATCAGAAACCAGTCAGTGACCACCATTTCCCTCATGCAGTGTGACATCTCTTTCCCATAGAGTTTGATCAGGCTGTTGATTGTGGCCTGTGAAATGTTGTCCCACTCCTCTTCAATGGTTGTGTGAAGTTGCTGGATATAATCGGGGATACTGGAACAGGCTGTCGTACACGTCGATCCAGAGCATCCCAAACATACTCTAAGGGTGACATGTCTGGTGAGTATAAAGGCCATTGCAGAACTGGGACATTTTCAGGTTCCAGAAATTGTGTACAGATCCTTGCGACATGGGGCTGTGCTGTAAAATGAGGTGATGGCGGCTGATGAATGGCACGACAATGGGCCTCAGGATCTCGTCACGATATCTCTGTGCATTTAAATTGGCATCAATAAAATGCAATTGTGTTCATTGTCCTAGCTTATGCCTGCCCATACCGTAACCCCACCGCCATCATGGGGCACTCTGTACACAACATTGATCTCAGCAAACCGCTTGCCCACGTGACACCATACACACTGTCTGACATCTGCCCAGTATAGTTGAAACTGGGATTCATCTGTGAGGAGCACACTTCTGCACCGTGCCAGTGGCCATGGAAGGTGAGCATCTGCCCTCTGAAGTTGGGGAAGCTCATCGAGCACACAGATGAACTTCCCCGAGACAGTTTCTAACAGTCTTAGACGATCTAGCAGGTGAAGATGGATGTGGAGGTCCTGAGCTGGCGTGGATACACGTGGTCTGCGGTTGTCAGGCCTGTTGGGCAAACTGCCAAATTTGATAAAGCAGAGGTGGCTTTTGGTAGAGAAATTAACATTAAATTCTCTGGCAACAGCTCTGATGGACATTCCTGCAGTCAGCATGTCAATTGCACACTCCAAAACTTGAGATGTGGCATTTTTGTGTGACACAACTGCACATTTTAGAGTGGCCTTTTATCACCAGCACAAGGTGCATCTGTGCAATGATCATGCAGTTTAATCAGCTTCTTGATATGCCACACCTGTCAGGTGGATGGATTATCTTGGCAATGGAGAAATGCTCACTAACAGGGATGTAAACAAATTTGTGCACAAACTTTGAGCGAAGCTTTATATGGAACATTTCTGGAATCTTTTATGTCAGCTCATGAAACATGGGACCAACACTTGACATGTGTTTATATACTGAAAAAAATATATAAATGCAACATGTAAAAAGTGTTGGCTTGTAGTTGTGCTGTTAAGTAGACAAGCACTGCCAACAAAAGTGAAAGGCATTTTTTTTTCATGTCAATAAATCATGCATACTAACCTTCACACACAATACCCACCCCCAACAGACATCAGTCAGTCACCCACCCACACCATCTCCTCCTTACTAGTACCTACCTTTCTTCAATTTACACTTTAAGCCCTGCATGAACAATCGACTAAGCCTCCATAATACAGAAAACTACTGTATAAATTGTAGCCAACTTGTAAACACACCAACTATGACAACAATACACGGACCATGTTTATGCCTTGCTCCATTAGATTTATTTGCTCATCATGGAGGAGTCAGGGAAAGATTTAGTCGATTTTAGAATGTGACTTACACTTGTTCCTGGTGATGAGCTTGATGTTGATGCAGATGGGATCGGACTCTAAATAGAGAACAGTTGGTTTACCTCTGTGGTCGTTGGTTAGCTAGCTAGCTAAAGGTTAGCTAACGTAACCTAATGAAGCTAATGTCAGCCTGCAAAGTTACAAATCACATTGCCAAAATATAAGCTGGCTCATTAAATGTCTATGCTTTGGAATGTCTTGTCAGTATATTCTGAAAGCTAGCTAGCTCTTTTCTGCTGCGCTGATGTTGGCTGATCGGATGCCTTCCTCTTTGAACCTCCACGGGGCAGTCCTCCACAACCTGAAATCACTGAATTGTGGGTATTGTGATTTGCTTACAACAAGGAAATGTAGCTGGCCCGTTTCTCCCGTTGAGATGCAGAAACGCTTATTACTCCAAATTTGTATAACACATGATATGTTAGCCCTAAGAAGTTATTCATGTTAAGTTCCTTTTTTCAGAATTTCCTCCTGCCTGTTACTCAGAAGCAAGGACATGCATATAATTGGTACCATTGGATAGAAAAGATGTTGACGTTTGTAGAAATGTTAAAATAATGTATGAGACTATAACACAATTGATATGGTAGGAGAAAATCCAAAGAAAAACCAACCAGATTTTTTTGGGGAGATCCCATGCTCTTACAATGAAAAGCTATGGGTCCTATGCAATTCAAGCTCCCAGATTGCAATTCCCATGGCTTCCACTAGATGTCAACAGTCTCTGTTCAAGGTTTCAGGCTTGTTTCTTCTTTTGAGTTTTGGTACTGGGAGTCACAATTGGAAATCAGTCTGTGTGACTTGTTTTAACACAGCGCGCATCCAACCCGGAAGCCAGCCGCACCAATGTGTCGGAGGAAACACCGTGCACCTGGCAACCTTGGTTAGCGTGCACTGCGCCCGGCCCGCCACAGGAGTCGCTGGTGCGCGATGAGTCAAAGATATCCCTACCGGCCAAGCCCTCCCTAACCCGACGACGCTTTAAAAAAAAAATATTTATTTGAATTGCGTGCTCTCCAATTTCACTGGATGTCGACAGGTCTCCCGCTAGTGGGATGCCTAGCCTTAAGTGGACATACATTTGCAGGTGGAAGTTTAAATACACCTTAGCCAAATACATTTAAACTCAGTTTTTCACAATTTCTGACATTTAATCCAAGTAAAAATTCCCAGTCTTCGGTCAGTTAGGATCACCACTTATTTTAAGAATATGAAATGCCAGAATAATAGTAGAGAGAATCATTTATTTCAGCTTTTCTTTCTTTCATCACATTCCCAGTGGGTCAGAAGTCTACATACACTCGATTAGTATTTGGTAGCATTGCTTTTAAATTGTTTAACTTAGGTCAAACGTTTCGGGTAGCCTTCCACAAGCTTCCCATAATAAGTTGGGTGAATTTTAGCCCATTCCTCCTTACAGAGCTGGTGTAACTGAGTCAGGTTTGTAGGCCTCCTTGCTCACACATGCTTTTTCAGTTCTGCCCACAAATTTTCTATAGGATTGAGGTCAGGGCTTTGTGATGGCCACCCAATACCTTGACTTTGTTGTCCTTAAGCCATTTTGCCACAACTTTGGAAGTATGCTTGGGGTCATTGTCCATTTGGAAGACCCATTTGCAACCAAGCTTTAACTTCCTGACTGAGGTCTTGATGTTGCTTCAATATATCCAAATATTTTTCCTTCCTCACAATGCCATCTATTTTGTGAAGTGCACCAGTCCCTCCTGCAGCAAAGCACCCCCACAACAGGATGCTGCCACCCTGTGCTTCACGGTTGGGAAAACTATCTATATCTACAGCAAAACAAGTCCTACATCGACATAACCTGAAAGGCCGCTCAGCAAGGAAGAAGCCACTGCTCCAAAACCGTCATAAAAAAGCCAGACTACGGTTTGGAACTGCACATGGGGACAAAGATAGTACTTTTTGGAGGAATGTACTCTGGTCTGATGAAACAAAAATAGAACTGTTTGGCCATAATGACCATCGTTATGTTTGGAGGAAAAAGGGGGAGGCTTGCAAGCAGGAGAACACTGTTCTGGGATTGATTTGCACTTTTAGCACCAAAGAATGTTAATCTCTTGGAGACAGAACGCGTCTGATTCCTGAGCGGTATGATGGCTGCGTGGTCCCATGGTATTTATTCTTGCGTACGTTTGGAAACAATTTTTTTTCTGAGGTCTTGGCTGATTTCTTTAGATTTTCCCATGATGTCGAGCAAAGATGTAGGTAGGCCATGAAATTCATCCACAGGTACACCTCCAATTGACTCAAATTATGTAAATTAGCCTATCAGAACCTTCTAAAGGCATGTCACAATTTTCTGGAATTTTCCAAGCTGTTTCAAGGCACAGTCAACTTAGTATATGTAAACTTCTGACCCACCGGAATTGTGATAAAGTGAATTATAAGTGAAATAATCGATTTGTAAACAGTTGTTGGAAAAATGACTTGTCATTAGTACCGGGATGTGCGCGCTTCACCTCTGCAAGGCAATTCGTATAAATGTACTTCAGTCTCTTTTGTTTTCTCAGCAGGAGCTGTGTACCGGTGGTTGTGTCAGCGGCGGTCTCGTTGTTGTGCGGAGTTATTAGAGGAAGGAAAATTGAGGAAGGCTCCATACCACCCTCTCGCTTTTCTTGTTATTTGCTCTACACCCCTTGGCTGCAACCCTTCTAATTTAGTGTACCCTGCGCGCACAACCTGTGTGGAATTCCTGGTCTCTGTCAGTGTTTGGAACTGACAATCTGAGGTCAAGAAGGCAGAGTTCATCTCAGTCTATGCAGCCCTTCAGTTCCTTGACTTTTTGGCCCTGACGGAGACAGGGATCACCCCAGATAACACTGCTACTCCAGCTGCTCTCTCTTAATCTCACTACATTTTCAATCATATTTTCTTTCTCACTCACCTGTCCATCTCCTCATTTGAATTCCGTGCTGTCACTTGTCCCCTCAAGCTTGACATCATATATCGCCCACCAGGTGCCCTTAGAGATTTCCTCAATGAGCTTGACCCCTTGATAAGCTAATTTCTTGGCGATGGCTTACCACTCGCCGTACTTGGCTACTTCAACCTCCTGATGTCTGCCTTCGATTCATTTATTTCCAACTCTCTTTCCCTTCCTTGCCTCTTTTGATCTCTCCCTTTCACAGTCCCCTCCCACTCACAAGGCAGGCAATATGCTTGACCTCATCTTTACCAGAGGCTGTTCGCCTACTAATATTAGGGGCGGCAGGTAGCCTATTGGTCAGAGTGTTGGGCTAGTAGCCGAAAAGTTGCTAGATCGAATCCAGAGCTGACAAGGTCTGTCGTTCTGCCCCTGAACAAGGCAGTTAACCCACTGTTCCTATGCCGTCATTGTAAATAAGAATTTGTACTTAACTGACTTGCCCTCCAGGTCTTTGATCACTACTTTGTTTCTTTTTGTCTCCCTCTCCAACCCCATCCACTCAGCTCCTACCCAGATGTTAATGCACTGTCTCAATCTCTCTCTCTCTCTCAATCCCCCTCTTTCCTCTTCTATCCTATCATCTCTCCCTTCAGTTAAATGCTTCTGTCTCCTGATTCTGCCTCCTCGACCCTACTCTTCTCCCTTTCCTCATCCTATGACTCAAGCTCAACCTCGACAAGACAGAGCTGCTCTTCCTCCCAGGGATGACCTGCCAAGACATTTATATCACCTCTGACAACTCTGCGGTGTCCCCCTCCCAGAGTGCAAAGAACCTTAGCGTGACCCTGCACAACACCCTGTTGTTCTCTGAAAACATCAAAGTTGTGACTCACTCCTGCAGGTTAATGCTCTACAATATCCATGGAGTACTACCCTACCTCGCACAGGTCCTAATCCAGGCTCTTGTCAACTCCCGTCTAGACTACTTAAACGCGCTGATGGCTGGGCTCCCTGCTTGTGCCATCAAACCCCTACAACTTATGCAGAATGCTGCAGCCCACTTGGTGTTCAACCTTCCCAAGTTCTGCCATGTCACCCCACTCCTCCACACACTCCACTGGTTTCCAGTTGAAGCTCACATCCACTACAAGACCATGGCACTTGCCTACGGAGCAGCAAGAGGACCTGCCCCTCCCTACCTTCAGGCTATGCTCAAAACCCTACACACTAACCCGAGCACTCAGTTCTGCCACCTCTGGTCTCTTGGCCCTCCCACCCCTACGGGAGGACAGCTCCCCCTCAGCCCAGTCCAAGCTCTTTTCTGTCCTGGCACCCCAATGGTTGAACCATCTGTAACCCTACCTCTTCCCAAGAGCATCTTAAATAATCCCCCCCAAATGCCTTTTGTGAACCAACTCTTGCACTTGACTTTTTTTCCCCCCGTACTAGCTCTGACTTTGCTGAAAGCTACTTTATTAAGGAAAAATGTGGTTGGCCCATCTAGCTATGTTAAGATGAATGCGCTAACTGTAAATCTCTCTGGATAAGAGCATCTGCTAAATTAATAAATTGTATAAGTGAGGGATGGTATCATCCTGCCAGCGCATTGCACAGGTGGACCTCTGCTGAGCCAATGTACCCTTACCTAATGTGCACTGGATGCCCTTCCACACCAAACAGAACAGCCAGTGATTGGTTTGTGGTCTTTGGTTGAGGTCAGGAACAGCGAGACAAAGATGCAGTCTCTGTGTGTGGTGTTCCCTGGCTTTTGTTGATGCTAATCTCAGATCACTGATGGATTGAATAATGAGGCAGAAAAACAGCAGGATAGCATTTAATCAATACAGTCACCTCTTGTTCACAACCCAGACACTGCTGTGTCAATACCTTATATAACCATACCCCCCCCCCCCCCTCACACTCATTACATCTCTCTCTAGCCATCTCTCTAATCGTTCTCGCTCCCTCATCATTCTCTCATCTTTTTCTGAGCAGCAGTGAATGCTGGTTTCTATGGTCTCCTACTCTCTATTAGTCTCCTGTGTGTGTGTGTGTGTGTCACACTATCAAAGAGCATCTGGTCGTATTGGGGTGCTCAGTCCAGCCGTTCATTCCCTCTGATCATTCCTGGACACAGACGGCCTTAATGGTGCTACCCTGATCTCTCTGACTCATCTCTCATCGCTTTCTCTCATCTCTGTCCCTTTCTCTGTCCCTTTCTCTGTCCCTTTCTCTGTCCCTTTCTCTGTCCCTTTCTCTGTCCCTTTCTCTGTCCCTTTCTCTGTGCCTTTCTATGTGCCTTTCTCTGTGCCTTTCCTTCTCTGGCTCATACACACCTGAACTAGCCTGCAATAGGCTGAAATGTGTTTCTGGGCTGAGTGGTAGGAAAAGCCATTACCACCCAGTGTGTCAGCAGTCTAATCTGATGAGTGTGATTTTAAAATGACTTCATATGAACCTGGCAGACCTTCTGTCCACTCCAACATAATAACATTAGCTCTGGTCACCAGAGAGGAGACAACAGTCACACACAGACAGATATTTCCTTGGAAAAAGAGAGGATGAGAAAATTGAAATAGATGTTCAATGTCCCATGGCAAGTATGCATCACAATCCTAAATACCACCTCAGCCATATTGGGTTTCCATTGACAAGGTTTGATGGACTTTGTCCATTCTAGGAATTCTGCAAAATGAGAGAGGAGTTTAGAAAGAGATGGAAAGCACATGTAGCAGGAATGGCATGTGATGCAAGGGGGGTGTGAGAAGAAGAGAAAAGATGGAGCACTGGTGTTTATTTTTATAAATTAAATTCAGGAAGAATAATGAATGCGTGTGTGTCTTTCTACTGTACTACGGACAGACTGTTCTTCTGCAGTGTGTGTGTGCCTAGCTGCGCAGTAGTAAGGATCACGCTGGGCCTTTGGTCATATTAACTCTCGCCCCAACAGTTCACACGCACTGAAAGACTGGTCATTCAAGTGCTGCCTGTGTAACCGCCGATAGCCACACACACAGAGAGCCTAGTGGTTAGAGCGTTGTGCCAGTAACCAAAAGGTTGCTGGATCGAATCCCCGAGCTGACAAGTTAAAAATCTGTTGTTTAATGCCTGAGCAAGGCAGTTTACTCACTGTTCCCCGGGCGACGATGACGTGGATGTTGATTTAAGACAGCCCCCCGCACCTCTCTGATTCAGAGGGATTGGGTTAAATGCTGAAGACATTTCCCTTTATTTTCATGAAATCTCACGACTTTTTGGAGAGTAAAAATGTTTGACCATTAAAAATAATATTTTCCAGGCCTCCCGGGTGGTGCAGTGGTTAAGGGCGCTGTACTGCAGCGCCAGCTGTGCCATCAGAGTCCCTGGGTTCGCGCCCAGGCTCTGTCGTAACCGGCCCGTACGGGAGTTGTACCGATGAGACAAGATAGTAGCTACTACAACAATTGGATACCACAAAATGGGGAGAAAAAGGGGTAAAAAAAAATTAATAAATCATATTTTCCTTAACCTAACTCTAACCCTAACCTTAAAAATGTTAAGCTTAAAATAGCATTTGAACAAATTCAGGAAATTCAGGACATGATAAAAGTTTACTTTTCAAAAATTGAATTGAATTGTTAGGACACTGGGGTCCTGATAAGGTAGGAAAACAAGACACTCTGTCTCTACACATATGTGCAACATGCACAACTCACTCCAACTGAGAATGTCCCCAGAGGACGGCAGATGGACGGCAGACAGAAGGCACACACAGGAACATTGAACATCTGTCCCCCATGTACCAGAGTACAGATCACATACGCACCAATGTACACGCGCTCACACAGACACATGCCGCCTCTGCGATGTCCTGCACAAAGTTGGTTATTTCCAGGTGCAAGAGAAAAAAAGACAGGCTACTCTCAGAACATAAAACAATGATTATGCACAAAGAAAACAGAGAATTGGAAGCACTGATTTGCTTTTAATGAAATGTTCTAATTCTAAAGGGCTGTTGTGGTAATTGTGTGTGACTGTAGATAACAAGTACAATGGTGAAGAGCTGTGTTGTTTCTCCTCTGGTCATGTTCCATGGGGACTGTTGTCATGTGTCTAACATCACAGTGTCACGTGTCTCATGCACTCTAGAGACGCACCATGCATGGTGGGAGTTTTCCCCCGCTCTCTCCCTCCTCCCCAACCATCCCTCTCTCCTAAACCGTGGTGAGACAATAATAAAGATGACCTTTTGTATTTTTCTCGCCAGCGGCTATGATGCTTCGTAATAAAACAAATGCTCCTTTCTTTGGTCTCTCTCTTGTCCTCCCTCGCTGTCTCTCCCCCTCTGGTCTGTTGTGTATCTGTCTCTCTTGCTCTCTCTTTCTGAATAGAAGGCCTACTGTAAACCATGTGCCTGAGTGAAAAACAAATATCTCACTGCTGGGTCAACATCAGAGTGCAACATTGTGTTCCAGGCCTGAACATACAGCTTTATGTTATAGGTCATTTATGTTACACTTCTTATCATGTTTGGTCAATTGCTTTTTGCTTATAGTCATATTGTGCTTGTAATCACAAGGGCTTTGTGTGCACTCAATGTTAGCAAGTATAAATATTGTAAAAGTGTATATTGTAAATGTGTGTGAGCATGTCTGTTTGTGAGCCTGCAAAAGTATATATGTATGTATGTGTGTGTGTTCATGTACTGTTCAGATGCATGTGATGTGATTGCACCTGGAACATCCGATGTCAACCTTGGCTGTGTTGACCGCAGTGGGCTGCAGAGGGTATTACTGCAGAGTGTCATTCACTATGCTCAGGAGTCTTGAAAAACTCCTGCTGCTCCTCCTAGTGAAGACGAAAACAAACCCTTTACTTAGACAAAGAGACAACCACTGCGATTGGACAATAAAACTAACGGGGCTGAGCTCGCTGTCTGCAGGGTTTCAGGCCTTTGCATCTGTCTTTAAACATATACTCATACAGTCAATCAATCATTTTGGATTTAAAAGGCCCATGTAACCTAGCCAGCCGAAGTTTGAATATAAACCAAATTTGATCACGTTCACATTTTCCAGAACAGAAATAAATGGGCTTATTTTAAGCTATAAATACATAGCTTAGGCTATAAAAATGTGACGTTACGTTTGCCCTGGCCAGGTCCAGGTGGTTTCTCTAGACTACCTGCAGCTGTGGTTAACAGTAGGCTACAGTTGATCAGACTAATTGTGCACGTTGACAAATCATGAGTAAAACATTTTTTTGTGTGTGGCAGGTATGAGCTTCCATATAAAACAGCTTGTGGCAATGAATTCACTAATACTCACAATTTTTGCTTTTACCACAATGATTTGCATGATGTTGATAAAAAGGAAGCTTGGGTTTGTTGTAATGTTGTATGGTAGGCTTACTGTACTTTTATATTCGTATGAGAGGGTTAATAGTCTAGTCTATTGTTACTTGATGAAGACGGCTATTAGCAACTGTAATTTTGTCTTGAAGCTGAAAGGCAATGAGTGTAACCTACAGACGAGGAGATAACCCCTTTAATTGGCTGCACATGCTTGTGAATTCTTGCATTATTCAAGAGTGTAGTATGGTTTGTTTGCATTATTCAATAGTGGGAATAGGGCCTTAGATTCAACATCTGTCAATATGTCTGTCCCACCACACACAGGAGAGAGCAGATAAGAACATGTTAGGGATGTCATCATGAGTAGTATGGCTCTGAAGCCCACACACAACACACACACAGTTGGGTATGATGTTGTGTACGTGTGTCCGTGTTATGTTCAGCAGTGTGCTTGCATTCCAACTAGGGGAAAGTGGGATAAGTTGAGCCAAAGGGTTATTTGAGCCACCCTTTGTTTCTAGGAAATCGTACACACAATTATTAATGTGACCAACGATTTAGGAAGAGGTCATAATTTCTTGGAGTCTGAAAGAAGAAACCACATAGAAAAAGTGGTAATCAAGTTAGTTTCAAAAATTATTTTCACAATGTCAAAGGAATTTATTGCATTATAGGTTTCATGATGCTTGTATCTCAATCAAAGTAGATCAGTTGGTAAGCTGATAAGTTGGTAAGCTGATAAGCTACAATATGAGGTCCTAAACCTAGCATGAAAGTGCATCATTGTAGCTGTGTCGGCTAATATAGTCAATGTTTGCCTTGGGGTAAGTTGAGCCATGAACTCAAGTTAGACTTTGTTTGTTAAGTGCAATTGTATTGTTACAGAGCAGCCATCATCATGCCCCGTGTTAAACTGTACATTTAATGTAAAACAAGCAAAGGTCTAGCCCCCTTGAGGTTCTTGGGAGAGCAGCCAAGGAAGTGAGAGAAGGGAAGAACTCCATTGGAGCAGCAGCAAAGGATGAAACAATGGACTGAATGACACTGAATAGGTACATTGACAAAAGATAAAATATCTGAACGTAGGCATACATTTAAGATATACCACACCCCCATTCTATGAATTCAACTTTGAACTACCATCACCCACTTACCCCAAGGTGGCTCAACTTGTCCTGTCCCTATGCTCAATTTACCCCATATCCGGCGTATGTTGTGCCAAGAGGACAATTTTTTTGGACAGCATGAATTCTGATTACCTCCAGGGATAGACAACATTTTAAAATATATGTAGATATCTTTGTTAGAAATAATACAACATTTCCCTTGATGTAGTGATGCTGAATGTATAAAATAGCTCAACATTCCCCACTCTCCCCTACAGCGATCACTGTTATTACTGTAAGTTAGTTTCTTCCGAGGTCTGATTCCGTCTCCATCATGTACAGCATCAGTTTTCTTAGTTTTCCTAAACAGCACAAAACTGGGTACTACACATCAGCAAGCCCCCCCCTTACAATACAAATCACTATTACACTGAACAAAAATACAATCACAACATGTAAAGTGTTGGTCCCATGTTTCATGAGCTGAAATAAAAGATCCCCAGAAAATGTCCATACACACCAAAAGCTTATTTCTCTAAAGTGCACACATTTGTTCACATCCCTATTAGTGAGCATTTCTACTTTGCCAAGTTAATCCATCCCCCTCCTCCGGTATGGTATATCAAGAAGCTGATTAAACAGCAGGATCATTATACAGGTGCAGCTAGTGCTGGGGACAATAACAGGCCACTCTAAAATGTGCAGTTTTGTCACACATAACAAGTAACATAACATATTGTGTCCCAAAGTTTTATACACTTTAGCATGTCATACATTTTAGGATTCCATTGATAATTTGGTGTCTAAATAAAGTGTCATTGGTGTTACTCAATTTAAATTTATATTACGAGCAAAAGGATTAATCATAACACTTTAGGAAATGGTTTTGAAAGGGTAAATGGCCTTAGATTTGAGAATACTGAATGTGGCATCAATTTTAGAAAATCCTCAATTATCTAAAATGTGTCATTAGTGTTACCATCATTTGTGTTAATACTCCTACTGGTGGCATAATGTTATCATAATGGTAAAAACAAAAATCAAGAATGACCCAAATATAACAATGGCTGGCAGTGGGAATGCTTTAAGTGAGCTGAACAATTCTCTTTCATAAAGTATTCATGATGTCACAGCCTGGCCATCTAAACGCTACTGATTGTCATTGATGATGTCACAGCCTGGCCATCTAAACGCTACTGATTGTCATTGATGATGTCACAGCCTGGCCATCTAAACGGTACTGATTGTCATTGATGATGTCAAAGCCTGGCCATCTAAACGCTACTGATTGTCATTGATGATGTCACCAGCCTGACCATTTGAATGTGATCAGTTGTAGTGAAGTAATCATATCCTGGACAGCTGAGTGGTGACGAATTGGCTCTGTTGATGGTTTTATCTGGCCCTTATGTCAGAGTACTCTCAAATTGCCTATTACGATCTGTCCCCCAGCTCTCTCACAATCAATAACCTAACACTTAGGGAAAATAGAATTTTGAATGGGACTGAATTGTGTTAGTTATACAAGACTGTGTTTGTGTGTGTGTGTGTGTGTGTGTGTGTGTGTGTGTGTGTGTGTGTGTGTGTGTGTGTGTGTGTGTGTGAAATAGAGGCCGGAGAAGGTTAGCGCTGACTGCTGGCCTTTCGCCCATACGTCTGTGCCTCAGACCAAAAAAAATCAACATTACTCATATCATGGTTGAGGAGTGACCGCCACTACAGGTTTCAGCGCTAGGGCTAAAAGACAGTTTATGCTTGATTAGAAAATGTCGTCGGAGGCTCCATATGGAGGGTGCAATACAAAAGTGTTATGTTTGAGGCATGTTTAGGGGCAAACACAACACATGACTGAGTACCACCTCATAATTTTAAGCATGGTGGTGGCTGCATCATGTTATGGGTAAGCTTGTCATTTGCAAGTACTAGAGAGTTTTCTAGGATAAAAATAAATGGAATAGAGCTAAGCACAGGCAAAATCCTAGAGGTATACCTGGTTCAATCTGCTTTCCAACAGACATTAGGAGACAAATTCACCTTTCAGCAGGACATTAACCCAAAACACATGGCCAAATATAACTGAAATTGCTTACCAAGACAGCATTGAATGTTCCTGAGTGGCCTGGTTACAGTTTTGATTTAAATCAACTGGAAAATCTATAGGAAGACTTGAAAATGGCAGTCTAGCAATAATCAACAACTAACTTGACAGAGCTTGAAGCATTTTTTAAATAATAATGTGCAAATGTAGTACAATCCAGGTGTGCAAAGCTCTTAGAGACTTACCCAGAAAGACTAAACAGCTGTAATCGCTGCCAAAGGTGATTCTAACATGTATTGACTCAGGGGTGTAAATACTCATATACGACAGCATGTTCCAGTTCCAGCCAATACCTAGCAACTTTGCACAGCCATTGAAGAGGAGTGACAACATTCCACAGGCCACAATCAACAGCCTGATCAACTCTATGCGAAGGAGTGTCATGCTACATGAAGCAAATGGCAGTCAAACCAAATACTGACTGGTTTTCTGATCCACACCCCTACCTTTTGTTTTTAAAGTTATCTGTGACCAACAGATGCATATCTGTATTCCCAGTCACGTCAAATCCATAGATTAGGGCCTAATTAATTTATTTACTGATTTCCATATATGAACTGTAACTCAGTAAAATCTTTGAAATTGTTGCATATTGCATTTATATTTTTGTTCAGTATATATTAGATATTTCTGAATTTCATTTTCAATAAATATGCAAACATTTCTATAAACATGTTTTCACTTTGTCATTATGGGGTACTGTTTATAGATGGGTGAAAAAACAACCATTTAATACATTTTGAATTCAGGCAGTATAACAGCAGAATGTGGCATAAGTCAAGGGGTATGAATACCTTCTGAAGGCACTGTATGTTGAATGTGATAGTCTGCCTATAACCAACCTGAGTAGGCCTATAGATCCATTCCTAAATGTTTGTTGAATTTGGAAAAATCCCACCTATTCAGCCAATCAGGAGCCCATACTTCGTTACCGCCATGGCATACTGCATACTTTTGACTAAACAGTACGTGATAAATAGTGTGCGATGATGAGTAAATAGTACGCGGTTTAAGTATGTAGTATGCGTATTCGGACACAACCAGTGTCTTTAATGAGCTCTTACCCAGCTGGAGTTAGCTTCTGGAGAACCAAGCTGGCAATTATCTAAAATCACCTCATCAGACTGCCTCAGAACAGCCAGCCAGATTAGAATACAGTCTACCAGACCAGCAGGCAGAGGTCTCATCAGTTCACTTCACCACTCAGAGGGGAAAAAAACAGAAAGAGACAATTAGCACAAACATCCTTATTTTCAAAAAGTGTGATTGTGCAAGAGTGCCAGAGATGAAGAAGTCACTGCAATGATCATTGTGGATAATTTGTTGCCTCAGATAAGTTTCTGTATGCATCTCATTAGAAGTCACTGAACATGACTATAAAGCTGGAAGACTAGAAGCTCTTACTATAAACAACTATGTGTCTGGATGTGAAAATGTAAAAACACCTTATCGGATTAAGACATATTTTTCTCAAGGCAGAAGACATCAGGCGGATGGTTTCTGTGAAAACACTGTAGCTTTCAGGTATAAATGACTGATTGTTCTGGAATAAAATTGACCCCATGCAGACTGCAAGGGTTGTGTGAATTACATGGCTGTTGTTATGAGCAGCACACCTGATCTGCTGTCTCTGCCGGGGCCTCTGAGCAGCACATGATGTTCTGCAGCTGGGGTTAAGGGGGTGTAAGGGTTAAGGCTATTATGTGTCTTTCATGAAAGCTCATATGTGCTGACTGTTCCTGTTGAGCTGCATTAGTGTCTCTGTTGTATCTAAACAGTGTGCAGGTATTCCCCTTCCTCCTCTAACCTCAAGCACACCCCCAGGAGAATGAGGGAGAGATCACTGGATTTAGCATGGTGTTTGATCACAGTTCCACTGAGTTGGTTGATAATGTCAGACTGACCTTGGCTTAGACACCTGGGCCCGGTTTCCCGATAGCGATTGAACTTAGGCTTACTAGTGTTTTAACACTGCATCTTTCCTACAACAGGCAAAAATGTAACATTCGTTTCCCAAAACACCGCAGAGAGAGAACGTTCGCTAAATGTGTTTTTGAGGCATGTGTCGATGCTGATAGGATGAAAAGAAAGGCAAGCTGCGCTCGGGTCAGCTTTCTCCATTGAAAGCTTACCTTAACTTTAGAATCATTCCACAATACTGATGACGGATCATCTCCTGGAAAGATATCATCTATGGCTGCAAATATTGGTGGTTATTCTAATGCTTACCCTAAATCAAGATTTGGCACATTATTATGCACATGTTGTTACACATCGTGAAGTATATTGAGACAAATTACAGACAGTAGCCTACAAGTAGCAAAATATAACTAAACTGATTGAACATGGTATGTATTTAAATCAGCGGCAGCCCACCAATTAGGGTGTTAAGGGTGGCGCCCCACCATTATGTTTTAAATGCTCATAAAAGTGTGGTAAATGTGTACATTTTCCCGTTGAAAAAAGATATAGTTCAAAACAAGCTGTTCAGTTACTTACGTCTCTGCCCATTAGTGTCTGCTAGCAGCAGCAGCTCTGCCTCCATGGGGGCATAGGCCATGCCATCATTGCTTGGATTGTTTTGCCAGCTATTTGATATGAGGGGGAATTGCCCTAATAAAATCTTAGGATTTCATAGCATAAATTATATTATTCTACTCTATTATTGACTGTATGTTTTGTTTATTATGTAACTCTGTGTTGTTGTATGTGTCGAATTGCTACGCTTTATCTTGGCCAGGTCGCAGTTGCAAATGAGAACTTGTTCTCAACTAGCCTACCTGGTTAAATAAAGGGGAAATAAATAAATAAAAGATTACGAGTGTTAATAACGATGGTTTTGGGAAACAGATCAGTCTCTCTCTCTCTCCCTTGGTGTGTGAGAGAGAGAGAGAGAGAATCACTTTCGAGCCTGGACATCTTGTAGTGGGAGAGGTGAGAAGTTTAACTGAAACACACACACAATGATACCAGCTTGGTGTGTGGCTTAGCATGTGTGTATAAATCTGGGCTTGATTGTATTCCCAGTGAGTGTATTTATATCCGTGGTATTTTTTTGATGAATCCAGGCCCATTGTTTCTCTATGCTGTGGCTCTTGCTTCATATTAACATGATTAAAAACGGGTTTGGGGGTGTTCGATGAGTCAGAGCCAACAATAGGATGTGAATTATGTAAATAGTGTAATGTGCCCCATACAACCCAACATGACACACACACACTCACACACACACAGCCAATGAACACTCCATTCCTGGCACAGAGCAGCCAATCATGGCAGCATGCACACGTCACACACACTCTACAGCAGGGGTGTCAAACATACGGCCAGCAGGCCCATTCAATCCGGCCAGCGAGGTGGTTTGAGTGGCACATCATACACATGCCACTGAACACCCATGGCCTCCACGACTTAGTATGTACTGTATGTATATATACTGTTTCATGAGATGAAGTAAAAGATCCCAGAAAGTTTTCAAACAAACCCCCAAAAAATGTCTCTCAAATGTTATGCACAAATGTGACTCATTTCAGCAAACTAGGCATATGTCGCAAGTCATTACCTTCACAGGAGAGGCGTTCAAACATTTATTTTTTTATCAAAATGTGTTTTTTGGCAGAAATGCCTTCTTCAACATTTGAACTTTCATGTGCCTTAATACCAAACCTGTATGCCATCTGTAAATACGGGTGAAGTTGTTACATTACAAGCCTAGTTGGTTTAGCCACAGAAAAAGACAAGAACCTTTCCGCTAGCCATGACTGGCTGAGATAATGAATGGGCTGGATACGGCGGGAGATGAGTTTCGGATTGGTCTGCCGTATAGCATCTTCTGTCTATATAATGAGATGCTCGTTATGAGTAGATAATCCTTTCAACTGCAGTTTTTTCTAAAGATATAATGTTAGCCATGGAGAAGTGCAAATGTGTTGCTACTGCTCTCAATAACATTGCTGCCCTGAACTATCAGGCTAGTCGATAGCGCTACATGTCTAGGCCGCTATATGTCTAGGTGCTTATCAGGCGCTTCCCGCTATCAGTGGGAAGAAGTTGTGATGTACTACTTTCAGGAGGACGACCGAATCATGCAGGCTCTCTCTGACTCTGAAAATGAATCAGACAATGTGAACCAGAGTGACATGACACAATGAGCCAAGCAAGCTGTACAAACAAAATGGAAACGACACAGGACGTGTTATTTAATGAAAGGGGTTGCAGTCTGTCGTGAAGAGTTCATTCATGTATACGGGCAAGAGTCCAGCTACAGGTTCAGATGTTACACGTTTCTAATTTTGTCAGAAAGTTGTTTCATTGCAAGTTAAAGCTTACTGTTAGCTAGCTAGCTGATGTTAGGTGGCTGGCTCGCTAGCTAACATAACGTGTATGATCTGTGGAGTAATATTATCTCAGAAAGCCATTTGCATTGCTAGTTATAGCCTTATGTTAGCTAGCTAACTAGCTGCCATTGAACCTATTTTGTTAACTTTAACTAGCTATGACAATCGGTTTGTATTGCTAGTACTCTATGGATTGGGATTTTGGTTAATTGTTTAGCTAGCTAGCTAGCTAGCTACATGTCTAAAACAAAATACTCCACTTCGCCAGATGATGTCATGGCCCATCAAGTTAGCCAGGTGTGTCTGACGGTGATTACGGCTATCTATTGTATAATAATGCTAAAATATTTGTATCTGGAATTTGTCTTTTAGCATCAGTAGAACATGCTTCACTCTCCTCCACCAGTCATACAAGGATAATGGTCTAACACCTCCAATCAAAAAGAGAGCTGGTCCAAGCAAGCACTTGTTCAGAGTGAGCGGTCTGTCTACCAGAAGATGGTTGCTGACTGCAAGACCACCTGTCAAGACCTGCAGTTGTCTCTGGGGGTCCCTACTGAACCAACAAGCAAAGACATCAGGATGTATTACAGCTTTGATTTTGCTCAACAAGTAAGCAATATGTCCTCCTTTATACTGATTAAGGACATAGATGGATAGATGCACACACAATATATATACACACACAGTGGGGAGAACAACTATTTGATACACTGCCAATTTTGCAGGTTTTCCTACTTACAAAGCATGTAGAGGTCTGTATTTTTTTATCATAGGTACACTTCAACTGTGAGAGACGGAATCTAAAACAAATATCCAGAAAATAACATTGTATGATTTTGTTTCCACCTCCATGCTTCACGGTTGGGATGGTGTTCTTCGGGTTGTACTCATGCTTCTTCTTCCTCCAAACACAGCTAGTGGAGTTTAGACCAAAAAGCTATATTTTGTCTCATCAGACCACATGACCTTCTCCCATTCCTCCTCTGGATCATCCAGATGGTCATTGGCAAACTTCAGACCGGCCTGGACATGCACTGGTTTGAGCAGGGGGACCTTGCGTGCGCTGCAGGATTTTAATCCATGACGGCGTAGTGTGTTACTGATGGTTTTCTTTGAGGCTGTGGTCCCAGCTCTCTTCAGGTCATTGACCAGGTCCTGCCGTGTAGTTCGGGGCTGATCCCTCACCTTCCTCATGATCATTGAGGAAGGACAGCACTGTGACAGGGGTCAACATCCAACAGCTGGTTGGACTGGAGGATGGTACGGTGCTGGTGGAAAGTAATGGCTGGCAACAACACCTGACTCCGTACTTCAGGCTGCTGACACAGATCAAGCAGTACCAGGACTTCAGGTGAATATAATTTTCATTGTATTGTATGAGGTTATTATTCGTATCTAAACTTTGGAGGTGAATTGATGTTATGCAAGGTTGTAATGTCTTACATTTTCTTTGTCATTTCCTGTTTTACAGCTTCGATACTCTGGAGCCTGATGTTATTGTTTCCAAGGAGGGTTCGGACTTAGAAGGGACCAGGTTTCAGCTGCTGCGCAACGCTGACATCCTTCCTCCCATAGATGGTCTGCCTGTACAAGCACCACCTGGACAGGACAAAAGCTAGACAAACTTATATTTTTGAGAAGATCAGGGAATTTTGCGATGAAGATGCTATGGACATCACATGCCCTGCACCAAAGTCAAGGGCAGGACAGAAACAGGCTCTCCAAATGTAGACTCCCTTGTTCATTTGTGGTTCGGACGTACCAGTTCACTGGGGGCGAGTTCTCAGTCAGCAGCACTATCTGCAGTGCCTCTATTCACATGACTCACTCCTAACACACACACGCCATACGTTGCTGCTACTATTTATTTTTTTATCCTGCTGCTCAGCCACTTTACCTCTGATTGTATGCATATAACTACCCCATCTATCACTGATATTGTTCTTGTACATACTGTATATTATGTTGTTCTTTCTCTGCTGGCATTGACACTTGTTCTTTTTTTCTTTATATTAACACTGTTTCTGATATTGCTACTATGCAAGTAACCATTTGGCTGTATCGTTTACACCTCCTGTAGAGACCCATCCACTTAGCAAGATGTGGCTGGGGGTTATAGCATTTCTTTCACTTGACCCGTCAATTTAGACAAGTGTGTCATCTAATATTTTAAATTTTTTATCTGGACACTTTCTGTTTACCTTGAATTTTTCTTTATTGCTGGCTACTACTTTTACCAACTAGTCGTACTCTTTACTACACTACTCACTGTTTAGCATTTGACCTCACATGTGAATCCTTTAAAGAGATAGGTGGGGCTGGCTTAAGAGGGTGTGAACAATGCTGAATGTGTGTAGACAAAGAAGAGCTCTCCAGTAGGTGTACCAAAAATATTCAAGGGCCATTTTCTCAAAAGTGGGGTTACAAGTTTGTCAACTTTCAAAGCAGAATTACTTTTTGGGGGGCAGAAATGCCTTTTGGATGATCTTTCACGAGCCTTAATAACAAACTTGTATTCCATCCATAAATATAAATAAATTGCTAAAATATGAGTTGGTTTAGCCACAGAAAATGTCAGGAACCTTCCTGCTAGCCATGATTGGCTGAGATAATGGATGTGCTGGACATGACGGGAGATGAGTTTGGATTCAAATCAAATCAAATTTATTTTTAAAGCCCTTCTTACATCTACTGATATCTCAAAGTCCTTTACAGAAACCCAGCCTAAAACCCCAAAGAGCAAGCAATGCAGGTGTAGAGGCACAGTGGCTAGGAAAAACTCCCTAGAAAGGCCAGAACCTAGGAATAAACCTAGAGAGTTGGTCTGCCTTGTAGCACGCTTCTGTCTGTAACATGAGCTGTTCAGTACGTGTTGATAGTACTTTCTACAGTGCCGTTTTTGAAAGATATAACGTTAGCCATCGAGAACTACACAAGTTTTGCTACTTTTCTCAACAACATTGATGCCCTGAATTTAACAGGAGCTTTAGCTACCTGCAGATTCATACTACAGGGATTGGATTATGCTGGTTCATTGATTATGCCGGTTCTTTGATCTAAACAAAAGACTCCACTTTGGCCCTATTATTACATGACCCATCACATTAGCCAGGTGTGTCTGGGTGTGATTACGTCCATCTATTGTATTTCATGAACATGTGTACATGTCTAGACTATAGTGACCCATCCACTCAGCTAGATGTGGCTGGGGGGTGGTTAGCGCATTTCCATCACATGACCCATCAATTTAGGAAAGGGTGTCGGGTAACCGTCATCTAATAATTATAAAATAGTTTTATCTGGACACTTTCTGTTTTGATATTGCTACTATGCAAGTAACCATGTCAGTGCACCGTTTACACCTTCTGTATCCTGTGCATGTGACAAATAAACATAGATTTTGTTTGATATAGTGTGTGTTTACCACGTCAAATAATATTTTATTAGTCACATGCGCCGAATACAACAGGTGAAATGCTTACTTACGAGCCCCTAGCCGACAGTGCAGTTTAAAAGAATATGGATAAGAATAAGAGATAAAAGTAACAAGTAATTAAAGAGGAGCAGTAAAAAAATAACAATATGTACAGGGGGGTACAGAGTCAATATATACAGGGGGGTGCCGGTACAGAGTCTATGTGCGGGGGCACCGGTTAGTATGTAGTATGTACATGTAGGTAGAGTTAATTAAAGTGACTATGTATACATAACAACAGAGAATGGCAGTGGTGTGGAGAGGGGAAGGGGCGCAATGTGAATAGTCTGGGTAGCCATTTGACTAGATGATCAGGAGTCTTATGGCTTGGGGGTAGAAGCTGTTTAGAAGCTTCTTGGACCTAGACTTGGCGCGTGAACTTTCAAAACAGAATTACTTTCCTATTGTTCCTCAACTGCAGTGTAAGATATACCATTTTTTAGCGCGTAGTCTCTACTTTTATCCAATGTAAAAAACACAGTTTCAAATTTTGCTACAAAAGACCTAATCGAGGTGGTCTGTCACAAATGTGTTTTACATCCCTGTTAGTAAATATTTCTCCATTGCCAAGATAATCCATCCACCTGACAGGTGTGGCATATCAAGAAGCTGATTAAACAGCATGATCATTACACAGGTGCACCGTGTGCTGGGGACAATAAAAAGCCACTCCAAAATGTGCAGTTTTGTTACACAACACAATGCCACAGATGTCTCACATTTTGAAGGAGTGTACAATTGGAATGCTGACTGCAGGAATGTCCACCAGTGCTGTTGCCATATGAATGAATGTTAATTTCTCTACCAAATGTCGTTTTAGAGAATTTGGCAGTACATCCATCCATCCTCACAACCGCAGACCACAGGAACCATGCAGCCTAGGACCTCCACATCCGGCTTCTTCACCTGTGGTATCGTCTGAAACCAGCCACTCGGACAGCTGATGAAACTGAGGAGTATTTCTGTCTGTAATAAAGCCCTTTTGTGGGGCCCACCCAGTGGGTAGGCCTATATCCTCCCAGGCACACCCATGGCTGTGCCTCTGCTTAGTCATGTGAAATTCATAGATTAGGGTCTACTAAATTTATTTCAATTGACTGATTTCCTTACATGAACTGTAACTCAGTAAAATCTTTGAAATTGTCTCGTTTATATTTTTGTTCAGTATATATATTATATGAATATATATTATTTTTACTATTTGCTACCATGTAGAATAATAGTGAAAACATCAACTATGAAATAACATATGGAATCAAGTAGTAACCAAAAAAGTTAAACGAATCAAAATATATGTTATATTTGAGAGTCTTCAAAGTAGCCACCCTTTGCCTAGATGACAGCTTTGCACACTCTTGGCATTCTCTCAACGAGCTTCATGAGGAATGCTTTTCCAACAGTCTTGAAGGAGTTCCCACATATGCTGAGCACTTGTTGGCTGCTTTTCCTTCACTCTGCGGTCCAACTCATCCCAAACCATCTCAATTGGGTTGAGGTCGGGTATTTGTGGAGGCCAGGTCATGTGATGCAGCACTCCATCACTCTCCTTCTTGGTTAAATAGCCCTTACACAGCCTGGAGGAGTGTTTTGGGTCATTGTCCTGTTGAAAAACGAATGTTAGTCCCATAAGTGCAAACCAGATGGGATGGCGTATCTCTGCAGAATGCTGTGGTAGCCATGATGGTTAAGTGTGTCTTTAATTCTAAATAAATCACCTACAGTGTCAGCAGCAAAGCACCCCCACACCATCACACCTCCTCCTCCATGCTTCACAGTGGGAACTACAACTCTGCGTCTAACAAAGACACGGCAGTTGGAACCAAAAATCTCAAATTTGGAATCATCAGACCAAAGGACAGTTTTCCACTGGTCTAATGTCCGTTGCTCGTTTTCCAAGTAAGTCTCACATTAAGAAGGAAAGAAATTCCACAAATTCACTTTTAACAAGGCACACCTGTTGAAATGCATTCCAGGTGACTACCTCATGAAGCTGGTTGAGAGAATGGCAAGAGTGTGCAAAGCTGTCATTAAGGCTAATGGTGGCTACCTTGAAGAATCTAAAATCTAAAATATATTTTGATTTGTTTAACACTTGGTTACTACATGATTCCATGTGTTATTTCATAGTTTTGATGTCTTCACTATTCTTCTACAATGTAGAATAATAAAGAAAAACCCTTCAGTAGATGTGTCCAAACCTCTGACTGGTACTTTACTGTGTAAGTGAACACAATACCTTTGGTCCCCAAAAATGAAGGGACTATGTACAAAAAGTGCTATAATTTCTAAACAGTTCTCCCGATATTGCTGAAAATACCCTCAAATTAAAGCTGACAGTCTGCACTTTATCATCATAGTCATTGTATCGTTCCAAAGTGCTCAAGTACAGAGCCAAAAAGAAAATGTGTCACTGTCCCAAAACTTTTTGAACTCACTGTATACACACACACACACACACACACACACACATTTCCCACAATAATATTTCTGACAATAAAATACTGCGGGAGTCAAACACAGAGTGACTAGGATTAACTGAAACACACAAAGTTCCAGATATGTAAAAACAGAGCATGGTCCATAGCACAGTAGAGAAGGTGCCCTTAGAACTGTCCCAGGGTCAGTCTAAACCTGATGTCACCTTTTTGGTTCTGATCAATCATAGTCAGGATGACATGTCCCAGACCATCACAATCACAGAGACATAGAGGAGGGGGGAAGGGGTGAGAGAGAGGGGGGATAAATAGAAAGACAAAGTAAGGAGACAGAAATAGATAGAAAGAGAGCGAGAGAGAGAGACATAGAGAGAGATATACAGAGAAAGATCTAGAGTGAGGGAGGGATAAAGACAGAGAGCAGCAACAGTTGTACTTACAGGAGTGAAGAGGTCGTCTGCTAAAGGAAACAGAAGCCGCTCTCCTTCTGTTCACGGTGTCCAAAGACTTCCCAGGTGTGTCTTAATGTTATTCTGACGGAGCAGGCAGAAGACGCAGACCAGAGCGAGAAACAGAGAGAGAATGGTAGAGAGAGACAACAACTCCAGTCTTCCCCTCTGACAGCGCACGACTCAACCCCTCCGTCCTCCTGCATGCAATCACTCCGCTGCCTGAAAAAAGGAAAAAGAAAAAGAAAACCTGAAGAGAAAATCCCCAGAGGAAAAGAGAGCTATATGGAGGGTTTTATAATCAGCCTCTCTCTCCGCCCCCCTACCTCTTTCTCCCCCTCCCTCATTGTTATAGCAACAGCCAATCACAGCTCAGCATAGCACAAGCCTTCCTCAGCCAGCCCTGCAGTGTTGACATGATTCTTACTTTAATCAGCTAATTCAATATGCCTCCTAGTGTGTGTGTGTGTGTGTGTGTGTGTGTGTGTGTGTGTGTGTGTGTGTGTGTGTGTGTGTGTGTGTGTGTGTGTGTGTGTGTGCGTGCGTGCGTGCGTGCGTGCGTGCGTGTGTGTGTGTGTGACAGGAGAGAGAACTATTCGAACATGGTGACAATTGACTGGCGGGGCGACAGGGTAGCCTAGTGGTTAGAGTGTTGGACTGGTAACCGAAAGGTTGCAAGTTCAAATCCCCAAGGTTGTTGTTTAACCCACTGTTCCTAGACCAGTTAACCCACAGTTACTAGGCCAGTTAACCCACTGTTCCTAGACCAGTTAACCCACAGTTACTAGGCCAGTTAACCCACTGTTCCTAGACCAGTTAACCCACAGTTACTAGGCCAGTTAACCCACTGTTCCTAGGCCGCCATTGAAAATAAGAATTTCTTCTTAATTACCTTAAATAAAGGTAAAATAAATACACATTTTTGAAGTGGGGATAGTTGTAATGACATAGCATCTAGAAGAGAAGAAGAATGAAATGCTTACTTACGAGCCCTTAACCAACAGTGGAGTTCAAGAAGAGTTAAGAAAATATTTACCAAATAAACTAAAGTAAAACATGTAATAAACAAATTATAAAAGTAAGACATTAGCATAACAACAACGAGGTTATATACAGGGGGTACCGCTACCGGTACCGAGTCAGTGTGCGGGGGTTCAGGTTAGATGTAGGTAGGGGTGAACATGTTCATGTAGGTAGGGGTGAAGTGACTATGTATAGATGATAAACAGCAGCAGTCTTATGGCTTGGGGGTAGAAGCTGTTAAGGAGCCTTTTGATCCTAGTCTTGGCATGCGGGAGCAGAGAGAACAGTCTATGTCTTGGGTGACTGGAGTCTGACAATTCTATGGGCTTTCCTCTGACAACGCCTATTATATAGATCCTGGATGGCAGGAAGCTTGGCCCCAGTGATGTACTGGGCCGTACGCACTACCCTCTATAGCGCCATATGGTCAGATGCCGAGCAGTTGCCATACCAGGCAGTGATGCAACCAGCTCTCAATGGTGCAGCTGTAGAACTTTTTGAGGATCTGGGGACCCATGCCAAATCTTTCCAGTCTCCTGAGGGGGAAAAGGTTTTGTCTTGCCTTCTTCACAACGGTCTTGGTGTGTTTGGACCATGATAGTTCGCTGGTGATGAGGACACCAAGGAAGTTGAAACTCTCGACCGGCTCCACTACAGCCCATTTCAGCAGTGTGTGTGTGACTGTGTGTGAGTCAGCATCTATGAGTATTGAGTGGGGAACTCAGTGACGTGTGAATGTAGCAGGGGTAGTTCCCTGAGCAATCCTCACCTTATGAGTAACCTTCCCTGACACCTGAATACTCAGGTTAACCCTTAAAACCTAACATCTAGGCTTCAGCTCAGCTGGCTAATGTGAATGGTCATACATGAGAGCTGTTAGGTAGGACAGTAAGACTGTATTGTGGTCATGACTTTTAAGGCCACTGAAAGGAGACATACAATCATTCTGTAGAACCGAACCAAACCTGACCTTGAACGTTTGGTCACCAAACCTGACCTTGAACGGAGAGCTAGGAAAAATACAATTCTGAATGTTATCTGTAGAGCTCATGTTGCTTTAACATAGAAGTGGACATTCCTCAGACAGACACAAACTCCCAGCATCTGATTCAGGCTTGTCTGCATTCCATTGGCATGGTTATGCCCATATGGCCACAGATGTTTGATGCCAACACAGGACTACTCTTCTGTGCCTGCCTCTGTCTATATTCGCCTGGTACTGTCTATTGGACAACCAACCAACAACATTTAATAGACATTCAGACATGAAAGTATTGAATAACTCGGGGACGTGTTGAACCTCTCAATGGAGGTGTACCGGTGTGAACAGTGGTCTTTGCGGTGCATAAGATTGTTTTGTAACTGATGGCAATGGTGCTGAGGGTTCAGATGTCAGGATCAGAGTTCCTGACCGGAATGAGGCCAGAAAACAGGAAGTAGGGTAACAAAGGCCCGCTGATGATTGGATGCTTATAGGATTAATTGTATTATTGGCTTGCAGTGGAATTAACACAAATCCCTCAAAATGTAACTAGCAACAGTCCCCATAGGCAAGACTGTCTGGAAGGAAGGGAGAGAGAGAGGGGGGGGACAGAAGTGATGTTTTCTTCCTCTCCTCTCCTGTCTACCTACAGTAAGTAAGTATGTCAGTGGCTATTTTTGTTATGTTTTCATGTTCTACATAACTGATCTGCATTGGTGCATTGTTACGTCGCCTCTGCTGGTGAATTATCAACACAACCATCTCTCAATTACCTCACCTTCCACCTCTTGCTCCATAGCTACCTCACCTTCCACCTCTCGCTCCATAGCTTCCTCACCTTCCACCTCTCGCTCCATAGCTACCTCACCTTCCACCTCTCGCTCCATAGCTACCTCACCTTCCACCTCTCGCTCCATAACTTCCTCACCTTCCACCTCTCGCTCCATAGCTACCTCACCTTCCACCCCTCGCTCCATAGCTACCTCACCTTCCACCTCTCGCTCCATAGCTACCTCACCTTCCACCTCTCGCTCCATAGCTACCTCACCTTCCACCTCTCGCTCCATAGCTACCTCACCTTCCACCTCTCGCTCCATAGCTACCTCACCGATCTAATCTAATTTTACCCTCCACAGCTACCTCACCCTCCATAGCTACCTCACCTTCCTCAACGACCTAATCTCATTTTACCCTCCACAGCCACCTCACCCTCCACAGCTACCTCACCTTCCTCAACGACCTAATCTCATTTTATCCTCCACAGCCACCTCACCCTCCACAGCTACCTCACCTTCCTCAACGACCTAATCTCATTTTACCCTCCACAGCCACCTCACCCTCCACAGCTACCTCACCTTCCTCAACGACCTAATCTCATTTTACCCTCCACAGCCACCTCACCCTCCACAGCTACCTCACCTTCCTCAACGACCTAATCTCATTTTACCCTCCACAGCCACCTCACCCTCCACAGCTACCTCACCTTCCTCAACGACCTAATCTCATTTTACCCTCCACAGCCACCTCACCCTCCACAGCTACCTCACCTTCCTCAACGACCTAATTTCATTTTACCCTCCACAGCAACCTTAGCTCCCAACACCTTCTCTGTTCATTCAGGGACTATCTGACCCTCTCTGGGGGAGGTGTCCTTTTAAACAACTTTCCACCACAGGTAGTGGGTCACAAAGGGAAAATCTGCCATACCTCATATAGTGCATTACTTCCCCCTAGGAATAAGGTGTCATTTGACTTGAGACACAGCCAAATTAAAAGCACAGGTATGATCTTGCATTAAATATGATGTGTGCACAGCCTAGGAAACCCAAGTCATCTCATGGTCTCAGTTTCCTGATATTGATGGAACTGACACAAATAATAATGTACCTTATAGAAAACCATCCATCTTGTATGCTAAGGTCGTCATTAGTGCAGAAAGAAGGTTATGCTCATGACATAATTATTAGGGCCGGAAGGTCAGCTCTTAAAGCAGCTCTCTATCCCAGAATAGTCCATTATATTCTCTATTTAGAATCACCATTGTTAGTTCATATAAATAACAAAATAGAATTAGGATCAGTAATGTGGTCTTATACTGTATTTACAACAGCACAATCCATTGAAACACAAATAAACACATGAATGAAATGTAGTCTCTCTCTCACACACACACACACACACACACACACACACACACACACACACACACACACATCCAGTGCTGGATGAGGAGATGAACATAACAGAAAATGTAAATCTATTCCAGCATGGAACAACTGCCAGGAGCTCAGCCTGGAACATTCTTCAGACTGATTAGATTGGCTGTGTCCTTCATTACAGAGTGTACACACATACAGAAACACACTGCTGGGTTAGGAGAAGAACTTAACAGTAAATGTAAATCTATTCCAGGGAGCTGCTGGCATCAAAGTGGGGGTTTACTATTTAATAAACAAACAGAGATGGGCCTCCTGGGTGGCGCAGCGGTCTAAGGCACTGCATCGCTGTGCTAGCTGCGCCACCAGAGATTCTGGGTTCGCGCCCAGGCTCTGTCGCAGCCGGCCGTGACCGGGAGGTCCATGGGGCGACGCACAATTGGCCCAGCGTCGTCCTGGTCAGGGAGGGTTTGGCCGGCAAGGATATCCTTGTCTCATCACACACTAGCAACTCCTGTGGTGGGCCGGGCGCAGTGCACGCTGACCAGGTCGCCAGGTGTACGGTGTTTGCTCCAACACATTGGTGCGGCTGGCTTCCGGGTTGGATGTGCGGCTAGGTTGGGTTGTGTTTCGGAAGACGCATGGCTCTTTGCCTCTCCTGAGTCCGTACGGGAGTTTCAGCGATGAGACAAGACTGTAACTACTACCAATTGGATACCACGAAAAAGGGGTACATTTTTTAAAATAAACAAACAGAGAACAGGACATGGAGCTGAGTCTCTCTGTCTCTCTCTCTGTCTCTCTCTCTCTCTCTCTCTCTCTCTGCTCAGGTATATGCAGAGGAGAGGGAACAATCTGTGCGTGTTTGTGTCCTCATATTTTGGCGACAGAAATTTGTATAATCAATATACTGTGTGTGCCCAATGCAGGAGCTGAATCCAACACTTTGAATCAACCAAGTCAACTGGACCAGTTGGATAGCCTGTAAAGAGCCAGTAGGATGTCCAGTAGGATGGATACAGTTTCAAGACCAGAATGGGTTGTTGCACACACGTTCCTGTGTGTTCTCACACACATCCATGCACAACCATGCACACATGAATGCAAACTAGCCTGCAATATTGTGGTTTGCACATGGATTACTCAGAGGACTTCTGAGTGTGGGAGGAGAGTCTCGCCATCAACTGACTATATTTCACCATAGACAGTAGAGTTAACTGTCTCCTGCTTCACACACACACACACACACACACACACACACACACACACACACACACACACACACACACACACACTTTTGGTAAGCAGGGGCAGATGATTAGCATCACATGAAGAGGCAGAGGCAGAGGAAGGAACCCTCCAGCCTAGACTAATTACAGATGTAGGATCTTAATTTGAACCAGTTTGCTACAGCAGGAAAATAATCCTACACCAAAAGGAAATGTGAATTATAATTAATGTACATTTTTGTAGTGGTTTCTCAATATGATTATGCTGTATTGACAGGTAATAATGTATTCACTGTCTGTTTAAAATATTGTCTATTTACACAATAGTGTAACTCTCTGACAGCCACATACTGGAGAACCACACTGTAGACTATTATTTTATTGTCCATTTGGTGATGGTGACACCAAAGACTGGAGGGAAGATCGCAGAGAGGCAATTATTCCTGTGTGTGTGTGTGTGTGTGTGTGTGTGTGTGTGTGTGTGTGTGTGTGTGTGTGTGTGTGTGTGTGTGTGTGTGTGTGTGTGTGTGTGTGTGTGTGTGTGTGTGTGTGTGTGTGTGTGTGTGTGTGTGTGTGTGTGTCTGTGTGTGTGTGTGTGTGTGTGTGTGCGTGCGTGCGTGTGTGTGTGTGTGTGGATGCATTAACTATATTTTTTGGGACCAGAAGTTCTCACAAGAATGGTAAACAAACAAAACTGGGGACATTTTGGTAGTCCCCACAAGGTCAAATGTTATTTCTAGGGGTTTAGGGTTACGGTTAGTATTAGGTTTATGGTTATGGAAGGGTTAGGAGTTAGGGTTAGGAGCTAGGGTTAGGTTTAGGGTCAGGGTCAGGGTTAAGTTTTGGGGTTAGGGTTCAGGTTAGGGTTAGGTTTAGGGGTTAGGGAAAATAGAATTTTGAATGGGACTGAATTGTGTTAGTTATACAAGACTGTGTGTGTGTGTGTGCGTGTGCGTGTGTGTGCGTGTGTGTGTGTGTGTGTGTGTGTGTGTCATTCAGTCTGCAACATTCATACAAATTCAATTCTCAGTGATAAAATGGCTCTTTTAATTATGCTATCCAGAGAGAGAGGCTTTAGAAGACAGAGATGTGAGAGAATGGACCCTTCCTCAGACAGAGAGAGAGCAACAAGCTCTCACAGTCTCACTGCAGAATCTGAGGCTTGTCCATAAACATCAGATTTCAAAGGTTAAGTTCAGGCATTCATTCCGAATGGTTATGCTAAAGGTTTAAGGTTTGGGAACATATCATACCAACTGGAGTGTCTCGGATTTACGTTTACTCTGTTACGTCTACCCCTGAGTCCAGTTAGGTAGAGTTGGGTAACTGAGTAGAGGCATGGAGGTATTTGGACATGTGGCCAGTAAAGATCTGATCTATAGATACCCCTCAAACTCTGCAACTCTTCTCGACTCCCTCACTTTAACATGGCTTCCGTGTGTACCTACAAGAGCCTCTACAATGGATTAAATGTTAACCTGTTCTATGGTTCCTTATTGACAAGCTTTATTACATAACGTATCATCGTACACAAATATTATATAATGCATAGGATAGGTTTAAGTTAAAATCATGTAAATCATTGTTTGGTAGGTTTTCAGGTGTAGGTAAACATCTGTCTCTCTGTCTGCTGTGGTGAGGCTCAGGTTGCCAAAACAGGTGACTGTTCTTTCCTCTGCCTGCTAAATGTACTCCCAGAGAGGTGACATTAATTGGGAGAACTGACAATTTGATATGCTGGAGACTCGGGTTATTACCATGAATTATCATAACTGACTGTATAAGACGTGTTCTCTCTGGGTTTCTGGTTATGTTTGGACCGGGGCTGTCCCTGCCAGCTGCGACAGAGAGGTGGAGAGCTGGGAGGGATAATCAGTTGATCAGTATTGCAATAAATGATGTAATCTTCTTACCGCATTCCACAATTATTTTTAACGAAATAGCCAAATAAAATTACAAAGGGGGACTTAGAAGAGGGACCTCATACTGTGTACTTCCCCAACACACCAGAAGGTGACAATGTTTACCCATGTAACCTTCTTACAGCCTGAGAAAAGTCTATTTTGGTTTGAAGCTCAGCTCAAGAATCTACTTTACAAGCTTTTACTGACCAGTTAAGTTAATCTCCTAAAATTTCAGAGACATTCTAAAATGGTCAATCTGGTCATTTTATATTTGTGTTTAGCTATACATAAAGAGAGCACAAGACATAATAAAACATTTTTTCTCCGTGGTTTTGCTGTGTCTGTGCCACTCTCAGACAAGTACAGAAGAGGCCACTCAGGATAGGAACTATTTAGCCTATTCCTTCCTATTCTGAAACTACACAATAAATGGGAGCTTAGCAAAGTCATTGTTGTAAAAAAAAGAATCTAGACATTACCAAAATACATTTGTTCCACAGTTTTGTGCATTGGCTAGTCTATGTTTAATATTATGGTGAATACCATTCCCTTTCAGATATATCAGAGTGTCCAAACACTTTATTGATGTGTGTGTGTGTGTGTGTGTGTGTGTGTGTGTGTGTGTGTGTGTGTGTGTGTGTGTGTGTGTGTGTGTGTGTGTGTCATTCAGTCTGCTCCATTCATACAAATTCAATTCTCAGTGATAAAATAGCTTTTTGAATTATGCAATCCAGATGCGCTATAGAAGACAGGGAGGAAGAGGAGAGAGAATGGACCGTTCCTCAACCAGAGAGATGCGGGTTTAAAGAGCAATGTAGAGAGAGAGAGGGAGGGAGAGGCAGAGAGGGAGAGGCAGGGGAGATTTTGAAGGTTAAGTTTAAGCATTAATTCCGAATGTTAAAGGTAAGGGTCAAGGAGCTCGTGGAGCTTGCTGCTTACTCTCATCCATCATCCACCCATCCACAATATTCAGAGAGGAGCAGGTAGATACATGGCCCATTCTAGCACAAAATGGCTGCCGTGCATCACTCAGGTTAGGTACTTGGAAAACCATGTGAAAAGCACTATTTAAATGTTATGTAATCCATCATTATTATATGTTATATACCCCAAAAGATATAAGAAAATACTTTGATTGAAATTATTACCTTTTGTGCTTGTTCTTTCCCCTCCTTTCTAGCTTAAAGCTGAAAGTGTTAATATCCCCCAGTCATTTCACACCTCTGAGGGCTAACAGTCTTAGCCCTAACAAGCGTGTAATTCGTTATGCGTGCTATAGCGTGTTCTGTTCAGCGTGGCTGTATAGAACATAGGCCTACACCCTGTAATCCTGTTGTTTTAAACAACTCATGAGCATGGCGTGTTGCATATGTAAGTGACACATTGTCTTTTATCAAGACAGCTCTCTCCTTCTAGCCTCAATGGGCATAGGCCTCTCCCTTCCTCCCCCTCTCTGCTCTGCCTCTCCCTTCCCCCCTCTCTGCTCTGCCTCTTCCTTCCTCCCCCTCTCTGCTCTGCCTCTCCCTTCCTCCCCCTCTCTGCTCTGCCTCTTCCTTCCTCCCCCTCTCTGCTCTGCCTCTTCCTTCCTCCCCCTCTCTGCTCTGCCTCTTCCTTCCTCCCACCTGTCTTCTTCTCTTTTTTCTGCTCTACCAACAAGACCGCTTGCCACAAGCCCAGCAGGTAAGACTGACTTTACAGAGAGGGAGGGAGGGAGGGAGGGAGGGAGGGAGGGAGGGAGGGAGGGAGGGAGGGAGGGAGGGAGGGAGGGAGCAAATAGAACACACATTAAGCCTCAAATGTTCAGTGCACACTTACAAGAATATAGCTCAAAAGTGTGAAAAAGACTCAAATTCAGAAAATAATCAGTAGATCAGCATTGCAATAAAGTGTGTGATCTTCTTACCACACCTCACAATTAGTTTTTGCCAAATGAGCCAAATGTAATTATAGAAGGGGGACTTAGAAGAGGGACCTCATACTGTGTACTTCCCCAACACACCAGAAGGTGACAATGTTTACCCATGTAACCTTCTTACAGCCTGAGAAAAGTCTATTTCAGTTTGAAGCTCAACTCAAGAATCTACTTTACAAGCTTTTACTGACCAGTGGTGATTTATTTCTTAAGATTTCAGAGACTTCCTAAAATTGTCAATCTGGTCATTTTATCTTTGTGTTTAGCTATCGATAAAAAGAGAGGAAGACAGAATAACACTTTTTTCCCCAGTTAGTTGTTTTGACGTGTTTGTATCACTAGATGTCAGACTAAAGGCATGTCTCTCTCAGAGTAGTACAGAAGAGTCCACTCAGGATAGGAACTCCAGCAAAGTCATTGTGATAAAAAACAACAACATTTGTTTCACAGTTTTTTCTATTGACTAGTCTATGTCTATCAGGTGTGCGTTCATATTTCAAGTTATATGTCATAGACATAGGTACAGTATCTTTTCATGAGAGACTCCTCTCATTTGACTGGTTAAACCTATATCTTGTTATGAGGGAGAAATTAACTGTGCGCTGTATCTTTCAAACCTTCCTTAACTTGAAGCAACACAAAGGAAGATAATTTTTGCAAACCTGTCAAATGAATATTAACCTGTGCTTTACTTATTTTCTTATAATGCAGAGCTATCATCTTTAAAAAAAAATGTATCAATTAGTTCCTCATACAGATTGTATTATGAACATCAGTGCTTTAGCGCAGTTTCGCGAGGTTCGAGCAAGCCCCCCCAACACAAAAAAAGAAAAATTATTATTTGTATTCATTTTTGTATACATATTTTCTGTTGCCATGGGGCAAAGGGGAAAATGTGCAGTTTTGTAGCCAATCTCATGCTATTTTGCAATGAGACTGAGAGAAAATATTGCTGTTTTAGAGCTTAGGGATTCTTGAAAGACGGTACAATCTCAAATATTTGTCTTAACAAAATTAGAGATATATATTTTGATAGACCGAAGTATCCGCTATCACACCATGTTAAGGAACAACCATTAAAAGAAACATTGGGGCTATTTATGTCGACTCTGTCAGCCACCAGAAAAGGTATTTCATTTGTACAATTATTGTCCAAAAAGTGTTTAAAGGCATTTATTGTTTAATTATAACATTAGATTACTGAAATATGTAATAAAAAGCTCCAAACTTATTTTTCTTTTATTTTAGCACTATTAAAGGCTCGAGGGCTAAATGTGTTAGCATTTTGTCATGTTTTTTTAGATTTAGAACATAAAACAACATTTATAAAGCAAACATTTTCCCTTAGGTCTAGCACAGCAAATAGTATATGTTGCTGAATGGTGATTACCATTCAATGGAGGTTAGCCATTGGTGATGGAGTTGACAAGCCAATGACAGAGTTGACAAATACTCAAAACAGACTTGTTTTTGCCTCTAAAAACAAAAGTTCAATACAAACATTAGTAAAATATGGAAAATTATTAATAAAAACATAACCATTCTATCAGATCTTTTAGCACTCTGACGGAGTTGATGTTTTACAGAGTTGGCAAAAACTTTAGCGCTTCTTAGTCGTAGTCTATGACCTACACTCCAAGTTAGCTCTAGTTATCTTGAGAACACCCTCACCGGTTCCGTCACTCTCCTTATCTCCTTCTAGGCTTGCCCTAGACCGTAATACCAGCCAACCACCCACAGTTACTATCGGACACGTTATCATCCTACCCGACTTCTAAAGGAATATGAAGGAACCTGTATGATTTTTGCCACGTTCAACATAAAAAACTCCAAACACAGGTCAATTAGGCGTTGGAAAGATGTAAGGGCAGGTCTGTTTGTGACAGCCCGTTCACAGACTCTCCTTCACAACCAGACAACTAACCATTCCACTACTTAAGTATCCCCAGCATCATTCATGCTGGGATAACATTCCACTACTGAAGTATCCCCAGCATCATTCAGCCTGAGATAACGTTCCAATTAGTTAATGGGCACACATGTCTTGTCACCTCAATAAACAAGGGTAACTTATATACAGGTGATTTTATTGAAAATGTATTGAAAATGAAATACAGAAATATATCATTTACATATGTTCACACCCCTGAGTCAAGACTTTGTAGAAGCACCTTAGGCAGCAGTTATAGTGAGTCTTTCTTGGTAAGTCTCTAAGACCGTTTCACAAATGGATTGTGCAACATTTACCCATTTATTAATTTCTAAATTCTTCAAGCTCTGTCAAATCGGTTGTTGATTATATAGACAACCATTTTCAAGTCTTGTCATAGATTTTCAAGTCAAAACTGTAACCAGGCCACTCAGGAACATTCAATGTTGTCTTGGTAAGCAATTTCAGTTATATTTGGCCATGTGTTATTGTCCTGCTGTAAGGTGAATTAAACGGAACCAGGTTTTCCTCTAGGATTTTCTCCGGTGCTTAGTTCCATTCTGTTTAGTTTTTATCCTGAACAACTCCCCAGTCCTTAACGATTTCAAGCATACCCATGACACGATGCAGCCACCACTATGCTTGAAAATATGGAGACTGGTACTCAGTAATGTATTGTATTGTATTTGCCCCAAACATAACATTTAGTATTCATGACAAAAAGTGAATTGCTTTGCCACATTTTTTGCAATATTACTTTAGTGCCTGGTTGCAAACAGAATATTTTTATTCTCTACAGTCTTTCTTCTTTTCACTCTGTCAATTAGGTTAGTATTGTGGAATAACTACAATGTTATTGGTCCATCTTCAGTTTTCTCCTATCCCAGCCATTGAACTATGTAACTGTTTTAAAGTCACCATTGGCCTCATGGTGAAATCCCTGAGTCTGTGTCTTTGTGGTGACTGGGTGTATTGATACACCATCCAAAGTGTAATTAAAAACTTCACCATGCTCAAAGGGAAATTCAACGTCTGCTTTTTTATTTTTACAAACATGTGACCTTCTTTGCGAAACATTGGAAAACCTCCCTGGTCTTTGTGGTTGAATCTGTGTTTGAAATTAACTAATTGACTGAGGGACCTTACAGATAATTGTACGTGTGATGTACAGAGATGAAGTAGTCATTCAAAAATCATGTTAAACACTATTATTGCACACAGAGTGAGTCCATGCAACTTAATATGTGACTTGTTAAGCAACTTATTTAGGCTTGCCATAACAAAGTCCTAGAATACTTATTGACTCAAGACATTTCAGCTTTTCCTTTTAAATTAATTTGTAAACATTTCAGAAAAAAATATATAATTTCTTTGACATTGTGGTATTGTGTGTAGAACAGTGACAAAAACAAATCTAAATTGAATCCAGTTTAAATTCAGACTGTAACATAACAAAATGTGGAAAAGGTCAAGTGGTGTGAGTACATTCTGAAGTCACTGTAGATAGATCATTGGCTGACAGAGGATGGAATTCCCCCAATCTCAGTAATGATCGAGACAAAAACTGTTTTTTGTAGAACAGTGAAAGAGTATGGAGTTGCTTAAACATCAGACTGTTACCATGGTTACACCATGAATATCAGTCTGAAAGAAGTCGCTGTAAAAAAAAGATGAAATAGTCTCTACAAGGCAGAATGTTGAATAAAAGTATATTTATACTTACTTTGCCGGTTGAACATGCTGTTGGTCCTTTTGACGGTAGGAGGTGGAGGTAGGGTATCCACAGGAAAGCGTTGTTTGTGGCGCCAGTAAATTCTGTCACTTGCATTTTCAATCTGTTGCCGCATTGCACGCGATGCACAATGTGTAAACAATAATGACATGTAACCGAATGTAGTCGACTGAAGCACATTTCCTTGCAATCAGCTGGAATTGTTTGCAGTTCAGTTAGGCTCAGCCATATTACACAAGTGTTTGTCACGTTTGATTTGCAACTGTATTGAAAATAAAAAACGGAAATGCAAACGCTATACAGACCAGCAGACTTAAGGTCGAGTTGATTACACTAATTTGTGGATATTTTGTCGCACATTTCTACCTGCAAAAAGGACCAACCAAACAGACAACTGGTCAACTGTAATTTTATTCAGCATTCTGGCCTGTAGAGGTAGTGAGAAAATTTGTCCTAAAGTATCTTAACATTTGTAAATGAGATTACTTGATTTATGAAACTATTCTTATAGTTTATTTTGTGAGATTTATGTATATAATTTCTTTCTCTCCTTCCTTCAGAACTGAAGATTGAGCTGCTGCTGGGGACGAGGCAAGTTGGGAAGAGACCATTCTCGGCAGAGAGGCTTTTAACACAGGCGCAACCTTAACTCAGGGGCAACGCTTATGTGTGTGAAGAGAAAGGGAAGAGTAGCAGGGAGGCAGGTCACTGTGAAAATAGACATTGCGTGCAGTGTGTCTCGGTGTACTCCAGGACTCCATACTTTCCTTCTATTCATTTGATGTGAATTTAGAGAACTTCTATGAGAAATTCTGAAGAGTAGCAGAGGAGCACTTGGAGCTTCTCAGTGAGCGAGTCTGGTGTCACACAATAGTGCTGTACACTAAAGGACATCCATTGAGCAGTACGTTGACAGTAAAGGGGAGGCTCTTTAGTGGCTCTAAAAGAAAAATGGGAAAAGGTGTCAGGTCTTCAACAATCAGAAAAGCGGTAATGGCACTCAAGTCACAAAGCTGCTCAAGAAGATAAAGAAGATGGTGGAAAGAAACAGAGGCCAACATTATGAAATCGACAGAACAATTTTACAGGAAGTTGAAGAGAAAAAGTAGGAAGAAAACAAAAGATCAAATGAGTGGTGGAAGAGGATGCAAATCAGATCAGACGGTGAGAAAATATGTTTTATTTTATTGAATCAGATATTTATCTGACTGATACTGGTTTGCAAGTTATAGACTGGTTTCTCTGCTCCCGCACAAGCAGTAGCGGAGCACCAAGTCTAGGACCAAAAGGCTCCTCAACAGCTTCTACTCCCAAGCCATAAGACTGCTGAACAATTAAGAAAATCGCCACCGGACAATTTGACTCGGTACCGGTGCCACCTGTATATAGCCTTGTTATTCTTATTGTCTTACTTTTTATTATTACTTTTTATTTTAGTCTACTTGGTAAATATTTTGGTAAGCATTTCAAGTTTAAAGTCTACACTTGTTTCATTCGGCGCATATGACAAATTGATTGAAGTTGATTTGAAGTCCAACAATCTAAAACTAATGTTCATTTTGGTCAACTCCCTCCCTTGTTTAGGTGATATTCCTCATCTCTCAGAGAGTATTGTGGTTCTAGGCTCCAGGTATTGTAGGAAGAGTGCTGTAGGAAACAGCATCCCGTGAAGCATTCAATTTCACTACTCAATACTGTAGAGAACTGCCCAGTTTGTTAAGAGACAAGAGAATGTGTTAGGGGGCAGGTCACTGTGGTTGATGCACCAGGCTAGTGGCGATACAGCCCTATAGAAAACACCATCGAGCTGGTTCAAAAGGAGATTGTGCACAGTGTGTCACTGTGTCCTCTGGGACCCCATGCACTCCTCTTTGTCATAGATACAGATACTTAATTTAAAGAGGTAAGCAGAAGACCAGTAGAGGAGCACCTAGTGCCTTACGGTCAGATGCTGAGCAGTTGCCATACCAGGTGGTGATGCAACCGGTCAGGATGCTCTCGATGGTGTAGCTGTAGAACTTTTTGAGGATCTGGGGACCCATGCCAAATCTTTTCGGTCTCCTGGGGGGGGAAAGGTTTTGTCGTGTCCTCTTCATGACTGTCCTGGTGTGTTTGGACCATGATAGTTCATTGATGATGTGGACACCAAGGAACTTGAAACTCTCAACCTGCTCCACTACAGCCCCATCAATCTTAATGGGGGCATGTTCGGCCCGCCTTTTCCTGTAGTCCACGATCAGCTCTTTTGTCTTGCTCGCATTGAGGGAGAGGTTGTTGTCCTGGCACGGCACTGAGAGTTCTCTGGCCTCCTCCCTATAGGCTGTCTCATTGTTGTCGTCAGCAAACTTAATGATGGTGTTGGAGTCGTGTTTGGCAATGCAGTCGTGGGTGAACAGGGAGTACAAGAGGGGACTAAGCACACACCTCTGAGGGGCCCCAGTGTTGAGGATTCAAATGACAGATGTGTTGTTGCCTACCCTTACCACCTGGGGGTGGCCCGTCAGGAAGTCCAGGATCCAGTTGCAGAGGGAGGTGTTTAGTCCCAGGGTCCTTAGCTTAGTGATGAGCTTCATAGGCACTATGGTGTTGAACGCTGACCTGTAGTCAATGAATAGCATTCTCACATAGGTGTTCCTTTTGCCCAGGTGGGAAAGGGCAGTGTGGAGTGCGATTGAGATTGCGTCATCTGTGGATCTGTTGGGGCGGTATGCGAATTGGAGTGAGTCTAGCCCTTGTGTAGTCTTAACATTTTGTATACTCCCCTTGTCCTAAGGTTAAAAAATAACCCGCCTTCACTAAAACCCTAAAATAAAGCAGCTTAAATGGATTTTAACCCCCACATCTATTTTGCATGAAGAAAGAACATGTCATTCATCACAAACTTTGTAAATATTTGGGTTTTCCCTGTTCACCATGCAGAAAGACTGCATTTAATCAGTGGACACCACTCTTTTTATTACAATACACCTGTCATAATTGTTTGCTTTACTAAAGTAGAGGTTTATTATTATTACTAAAGGTACTGCATAGGTGTAAACAATTTTTTTTTAGTAAGAGTTATCACTTGTATAGCCTTAGTAAGTAGCAGAAATGTGCAGAAAGTAGTTTTGAAGACATTTTGTTGAAGGGAAACAATAACAGTCTTGAACTTTTTTGGCAACATAGTGATATATTCTTAAATACTGTACAATGAGGAATTCAACTACAAAATACTAGTCTTATAAATAACAACAATAAATAAGAATAAAATAAGATAATAGATACAAAACAAAAACATGAAGAACATAAATCAATCAACTCTAATTAGCACATGTAGGACAGTATACAAGTGTATGTGCATGAACTTTGCAGATGTATTTCTCATATGTGCAGCACATAGTATTTGTTTTACAGTTCTTCTTTGGGGGGCAGAATTGGCATCTCCTCCTCTTGCCTGCCCCAGCTGCAGCCTCTGGTGAATCAGGACAAGATTCAGCCCCCTGAACAGCTTTCACAAGCGCTGCAGAGGCTGCTGTGTGGGGGAGGCGCTCCCTTCTTTGAATGTGTGGGATTACAAGTGCCTTTCCCAGCTGCTCCAGGAACACCCTCCTCTTGTTCTGCTTATCAGGCATCCAGGTAGGGTTGATCTTGTTCCATATCACAAAGGAATTGTATGAGGACACATCAATGATGTTATGGAAGATGACCAGGGCCAGGGGCCAGCGGGCAATCATCCTCCTGCAGCTGTAAGTTCCAATCACCTTCTACAGGTTGTCTATGCCCCCTTTGTTGAGGATGTGGTCGAGGATGATGGCTGGCTTCCTGACCTCACGATCACTGAACTCAGCCACTTTGTGCAGTGCTCAGGAGGACCACATTCTTGTTCTTCTTTGGGAGGTAAGAAACTAGAGTGGTGGTGGGGGTGAAGGCTTTGATGAGAAGGCCTCTCTCCCCCTTGTTGCGAGGAGTTCAGGAGGGAGCTCAGGCATGTTGTTTCTAACTGTGACAACTATGGTGATCTTCCTCTTCAGGAGCTGCTGGCTGAGTTCAATCAGTAGCACCCATAATCTCAATTTTTCATTGTATGTGTGTGTGTGTGTGTCTTTGTGTTTTTTGTGGTGTGTAAATGATTGTATAACTGCCAGGTCAAAAATGACCCTAAGACAATCTTTGTACCCTGGTGGTATACAGCTTTCATGGAAATATGAACAAAGGCAATGTTTCACTTTTTCTAATGTTGGGGTCACTCTAGGAAAAGTCAACAAATTTCAAGTTGAATTAAATATCATTTAGGGGGTTTTCTCTGCTGTTTAACATAGTGGCGGGTCAGGCGGGCCAGGCTCTGGTATCCAGAAGGATGCTGTTGATGTGAGCCATGACCAGCCTTTCAAAGAACTTCATGGCTACTGACGTGAGTGCTACGGGGCGGTAATTATTTAGGCAGGTTACCTTCACTTCCTTGGGCACATGGGATATGGTGGTCTGCTTGAAACATGTAGGTATTACAGACTCGGTCAGGGAGAGGTTGAAAATGTCAGTGAAGACACTTGCCAGTTCGTCCTCGCATGCCCTGGTAATCTGTCTGTCCCCATGGCTTTGTGAATTTTGACCTGTTTAAAGGTCTTGCTCACATCGGCTACCGAGAGGGTTATCACACAGTCATCCAGAACAGCTGGTGCTCTCGTGCATGCTTCAGTGTTGGTTGCCTCGAAGTGAGCATAAAAGGCATTTAGCTCGTCTGGTAGGCTCGCGTCACTGGGCAGCTTGCGTCTGAGTTTCCCTTTGTAGTCCGTAATAGTTTTCATGCCCTGTCACACCTGATCAGCATCAGAGCCGGTGGAGTAAAATTCAATCTTAATCCTGTATTGACACTTTGCTTGTTTGATGGTTCATCTGAGGGCACAGCTTCTTATAAGCGTCCGGATTAGTGTCCCACTCCTTAAAAGCGGCAGCTCTAGCCTTTAGTTTGATGCGGATGTTGCCTGTTATCCATGGCTTCTGGTTGGGATATGTACGTATTGTCACTCTGAGGACGACGTCGTCAATGCACTACGGATGGCAGTGGGAAATTACTTGCTCGCCTCTGGATTCTCAGAAGTCAGCCTGGGCCTGTTTTTGGGAAAGTTACAAACAACACAAAAAACTAACAAAATAGCACAGTTGGTTAGGAGCCATCCTCTTCGGTGCCGTCTTACTGTGAGTCACACCATAGTGCTGTTCACTTTTTCTAAGTGGCTGGGAGACAAAACTATTAAGCAGTACATTGAGAGTGAAGGGGAGGCCCTCCAGGGGCTTGTTGAGAAATGTGGGTGCAGGTATCTTGCCTTATATATGTATGAATGGTGTAGTCAGGTCTGGTTTGTATGGAACAACAATAGAGACAAATCCATGCAGGTGTAGGAAAAACAAATGGGAGGAGATCTGTTGTGCACCTATCAGGAGACGCCTGCATATCTTTCTTTTTGAACATAGAGAAATTAGGTGAATGTAGCCAGATGAAGAAGAAGGTACCTGTTTAGAAAACTAGAAGAGAAGATAGAAAAAGAAAGGGTGAACAGAGTAAGAGTGGAAGGGGAAACCGAGCAGGGACATGGGGTGATACAATCCTCTATGCCCACATTGTGTGTGTGTGTACTGTATGTGCTGGTGTGTGCAATGGGCTTGCCCACCCAAGTCCCTCACCCAGGCTATGACATGGAGAAACTGGGAAGAAAGCGATTATATTTCATGAGGAGGAGCAAATTAACTTGTTGATGCACTGTGTTTGTGTTTACTGTGTCTTCGGAAAGTATTCAGACCCCTTGACTTTGTCCACATTTTGTTACATTACAGCCTTGTTCTAAAATGGATTGAAAAATAAATAATCCTCAGCAATCTACACACAATACTCCATAATGACAAAGCAAAAACAGTTTTATTTAATTTTAGCAAATGTATAAAAATGTTTAAACATAAATAACTTATTTACATAAGTAAATTCAGACCCTTTGCTATGAGACTCGAAATTGAGCTCAGGTGCATCCTGTTTCCATTGATCATCCTTGAGGTGTTTCTACAACATGATTGGAGTCCACCTGTGGTAAATTCAATTGATTGGACATGACTTGGAAAGGCACACACCCGTATATATAATGTCCCACAGTTGACAGTGCATGTCAGAGCAAAAACCAAGCCAGGAGGTCAAAGGAATTGTCCGTAGAGCTCCGAGACAGGATTGTTTCGAAGCACAGATCTGGGGAAGGTTACAAAAAAATGTCTGCAGCATTGAAGGTCCCCAAGAACACAGTGGCCTCCATCATTCTTAAATGGAAGAAGATTGGAACGTTCGGGAGATGACCAAGAACCTGATGGTCACTCTGACAGAGCTCAAGAAACAAGATTCTCTGGTCTGATGAAACCAAGATTGAATTATTTGGCTTGAATGCCAAGTGTCACGTCTGGAGGAAACCTGCCACTATCCCTATGATGAAGCATGGTGGTGGCAGCATCATGCTGTGGGGATGTTTTTCAGCTGCAGGGACTGGGAGACTAATCAGGATCGAGGCAAAGATGAACGGAGCAAAGTACAGAGAGATCCTTGATGAAAACCTGCTGAACAACACCACTGGCCACAAGCCCAGCAGATAAGACTGACTTTACAGAGAGAGATGGACAGAGATTAAGGGAGGGAAGGAGTGAGAGGTGAGCACAAATTGAACACACAATACACCTAAAAACAAGTAGATATACTAATAAGAATATAGCTCAAAAGTGTAAAAAATACAAAATTCAGAAAATAATAAGCTTATCAGCATTGCAATAAATGATGGGGTCTGCTTACTGTACTACATAATTATTTAGGAAATTAGCCAAATGTACTAACACAGAGTCTCGGTGTTAGTAGTTCAGCAGGGAGACTTCACATGCTGTACCAGAAGATGGTAATGTTCATCATTAACATCCTACAGCCAAGGAAAGCCTATTTCAGTTTGGAGCTAAATAATCTTGTTTTTACGAAGGAACAGCTCAATTGACCAGTTAAGATTTCAGAGACATCCTAAAATTGTCAGTCACATCTTTTTTCTTTGTATTTAGTCAAAGAGAGAGGTAGATAGAATAACACTTTCTTTTTTTCCAGTTAGTGGTTTTGCTGTGTTTGTAACCCTAGATGTCAGATCAGAGGCATCTTCTCTGTCAGAGAAGTACAGAAGAGACAACTCAGGATAGGAACTCCTTTGCCACACAACATTATTCCTATTCTGAAACTCCAAAAGAAAGGGTGTTTCAGCAAAGTCAAAAGAGATCTAAACAGTACCAAAACCCATGTTGTTGATTCATTTGTTTAAATTGATTATAGAAGTCAATGGACAGTATTATTAATATATATATACACTGAACAAAAATGTACAATGCAACATGTAACAATTTCAAAGATTTTACTGCGTTACAATTCATATAAGGGACTCAGTCAATTGAAATAAATTCATTAGGCCCTAATCTATGGATTTCACAGATCTGTTGGTCTGTTGGTCACAGATACTTAAAAAATGGTAGAGGCATGGATCCAAAAACCAGTCAGTACCAGTCACCATTTGCCTCATGCAGTGCGACACATCTCCTTCGCATAGAGTTGATCAGGCCGTTGATTGTGGCATGTGGAATGTTGTCCCACTCCCCTTCAATGGCGATGAAAAGTTTCTGGATATTGGTGGGAACTGGAACACACTGTCGTACACATCGAACCAGTGCATCCCAAACATGCTCAATGGGTGACATGTCTGGAGAGTATGCAGGCCATGGAAAAACTGGGACATTTTCCGCTTCCAGGAATTGTGTACAGATTCTTGCGACATGGGGCCGTGCGTTATCATGCTGAAGCATGAGGTGATAGAGGTGGATGAATGGCACGACAAGATCTCGTCACAGTATCTCTGTGCTTTCAAATTGCCATCGATAAAATGCAATTATGTTCGTTGTCTGTAGCTTATGCCTGCCCATACCATGACCCCACCACCACCATGGGGCACTGTGTTCACAACGTTGGCATCAGTGAACCGCTTGCCCCCACACAAAGCCATACACGTGCTCTACGGTTTTGAGGCCGGTTGGACATACTGCAAAATTATCTAAAACAACGTTGGAGGCGGCTTGTGGTAGAGAAAGTAACACTACATCCTCTGGCAACAGCTCTTGTGGACATTCCTGCAGTCAGCATGCCAATTGCACACCCCCTCAAAACTTGAGACATCTGTGACAAAATTGCACATTTTAGAGTGGCCTTCTATTGTCTCCAGCACGAGGTGCACCTCTGTAATGATCATGCTGTTTAATCAGCTTCTTGATATGCCACACCTGTCAGGTGGATGGATTATATTAGCAAAGGAGAAATGCTCACTAACAGGGATGTAAACACATTTTTACATTTGAGAGAAATAAGCTTTTTGTGCATATGTGTATTTCAATTGACTTTCCCTATATGAACTGTAACTCAATAAAATCGTTGAAATTGTTGCATGTTGCATTTATATTTTTGTTCAGTATATTTATATAATTTGAATTTATGTCTGGTTATAGGGACTGTATACCAGAGCTTCTCTGGAACATGTACCTTGAGCTGAAGATGGAAACATAATTGTTCATGGTGTAACTGAATCTGTAAAATAAATGGTTGATGCTATATTGTTGCTTTATTCCAATGCTCCACTCCCTGATTTTAGAACTTTTCCTGTGTTTTAGATATCTCTGAAGATGTTACCGTCACGTGCCAACCAGAGAGCAATTTCGGAAATAAGGCTATGGCTGGTTCTGGATTTGTCACAGTTTACCATTTAGAGAAAACTTAACCATTTATTGTTATCTCCATTTTCTATAAATTGCAGCCAGTTAAAGACCTGATTCTATCTCTGAAAGATTCCAAAAAGCTGCCAATTATTTTATGTCCGGTACCATCATTGTGCCGCAGGTATGAAAGATTGGCATTACACATCTGGCTAAAAGATGCTACTGGCAGTAGCTAAATGCTACTGGCATTACACACCTGGCTAAAAGATGCTACTGGCATTACACACCTGGCTAAAAGATGCTACTGGCATTACACACCTGGCTAAAAGATGCTACTGGCATTACACACCTGGCTAAAAGATGCTACTGGCATTACACACCTGGCTGAAAGATGCTACTGGCATTAAACATCTGGCTAAAAGATTACTGTAGCTTTGTTGGAATACCTTTTATAGTTAACTTTGACACTTTCTGGAAATGACAGAGTCCATCCAAATCATCTTGGCTCCTGGACAATTTCTTATCAATGACCCAAGCCCAGCTCAGGTAATCCCTACCATTGTGTCGCTGAGTTGTCGTAATGCTGCAACAAATGTACATTATCCCAGGGGCGTTGGCAGTCACAATGTAAGTAACCTCATTTATGCCCCTTAAACTCCCCTGAATGCCTCTGTCGATCCTACAACTATCATGTGCCTATGAACCAGTTATACTGTTAGCACTGAGGCATTGTGCCCTAGTAGGAAGTCCACTCTGTGCAGCTCACCCTACACTATCAGCTCAAACATAAATAACATTGGCATGTCTACTTCTAATAAGCTTCCTAGTAAAGCAATAAAAACAATCAAGTCTCCCAGAAAACTTCTACAAATTGCCCACATTAACATGCAGTGCATTTGGAAAGTATTCAGACCCCTTCCTTTTTTCCACGTGTGGTTATGTTACAGCCTTATGCTAAAATGGGTTAAATAAATGTTTTACCGTATCAATCTACAGACAACACCCAGTGGAGATTTTAGCATGTAAATCTTGGTGGAGCAAAAAAATTTAAACAAGTGGGATGCACACCACAAACTGTTAGGGCCTACATAAAGCCGTCCCAACAACAGTCCCAACATCTTACCACTGCTACACCTGGCTATCAGCAGAGCCTTGTCTGGCAGCGAAACAGTTCATTCAACACTGTGCAGCTGAATTCATCGACCTGGCCAAGGCTTTCAACTCTGTCAATCACCACATTCTTATCGGCAGACTCAACAGCCTTGGTTTCTCAAATGACTGCCTCGCCTGGTTTACCAAATCAAAATCAAATCAAATCTTATTTGTCACATACACATGGTTAGCAGATGTTAATGCGAGTGTAGCGAAATGCTTGTGCTTCTAGTTCCGACAATGCAGTAATAACCAACGAGTAATCTAGCTAACAATTCCAAAACGACTACCTTATACACACAAGTGTAAAGGGATAAAGAATATGTACATAAAGATATATGAATGAGTGATGGTACAGAGCGGCATAGGCAAGATGCAGTAGATGGTATCGAGTACAGTATATACATATGAGATGAGTATGTAAACAAAGTGGCATAGTTTAAAGTGGCTAGTGATACATGTATTACATAAAGATGCAGTAGATGATATAGAGTACAGTATATACGCATACATATGAGATAAATAATGTATGGTATGTAAACATTATATTAAGTAGCATTGTTTAAAGTGGCTAGTGATATATTTTACATCAATTCCCATCAATTCCCATTATTAAAGTGGCTGGAGTTGAGTCAGTGTGTTGGCAGCAGCCACTCAATGTTAGTGGTGGCTGTTTAACAGTCTGATGGCCTTGAGATAGAAGCTGTTTTTCAGTCTCTCGGTCCCAGCTTTGATGCACCTGTACTGACCTCGCCTTCTGGATGATAGCGGGGTGAACAGGCAGTGGCTCGGGTGGTTGTTGTCCTTGATTATCTTTATGGCCTTCCTGTGACATCGGGTGGTGTAGGTGTCCTGGAGGGCAGGTAGTTTGCCCCCGGTGATGCGTTGTGCAGACCTCACTACCCTCTGGAGAGCCTTACGGTTGTGGGCAGAGCAGTTGCCGTACCAGGCGGTGATACAGCCCGACAGGATGCTCTCGATTGTGCATCTGTAGAAGTTTGTGAGTGCTTTTGGTGACAAGCCGAATTTCTTCAGCCTCCTGAGGTTGAAGAGGCGCTGCTGTGCCTTCTTCACGATGCTGTCTGTGTGGGTGGACCAATTCAGTTTGTCTGTGATGTGTACGCCGAGGAACTTAAAACTTACTACCCTCTCCACTACTGTTCCATCAATGTGGATAGGGGGGTGTTCCTTCTGCTGTTTCCTGAAGTCCACAATCATCTCCTTAGTTTTGTTGACGTTGAGTGTGAGGTTATTTTCCTGACACCACACTCCGAGGGCCCTCACCTCCTCCCTGTAGGCCGTCTCGTCGTTGTTGGTAATCAAGCCTACCACTGTTGTGTCGTCCGCAAACTTGATGATTGAGTTGGAGGCGTGCGTGGCCACGCAGTCGTGGGTGAACAGGGAGTACAGGAGAGGGCTCAGAACGCACCCTTGTGGGGCCCCAGTGTTGAGGATCAGCGGGGTGGAGATGTTGTTGCCTACCCTCACCACCTGGGGTCGGCCCGTCAGGAAGTCCAGTACCCAGTTGCACACGGCGGGGTCGAGACCCAGGGTCTCGAGCTTGATGACGAGCTTGGAGGGTACTATGGTGTTGAATGCCGAGCTGTAGTCGATGAACAGCATTCTCACATAGGTATTCCTCTTGTCCAGATGGGTTAGGGCAGTGTGCAGTGTGGTTGAGATTGCATCGTCTGTGGACCTATTTGGGCGGTAAGCAAATTGGAGTGGGTCTAGGGTGTCGGGTAGGGTGGAGGTGATATGGTCCTTGACTAGTCTCTCAAAGCACTTCATGATGACGGAAGTGAGTGCTACGGGGCGGTAGTCGTTTAGCTCAGTTACCTTAGCTTTCTTGGGAACAGGAACAATGGTGGCCCTCTTGAAGCATGTGGGAACAGCAGACTGGGATAGGGATTGATTGAATATGTCCGTAAACACACCAGCCAGCTGGTCTGCGCATGCTCTGAGGGCGCGGCTGGGGATGCCGTCTGGGCCTGCAGCCTTGCGAGGGTTAACACGTTTAAATGTTTTACTCACCTCGGCTGCAGTGAAGGAGAGTCCGCATGTTTTGGTTGCGGGCCGTGTCAGTGGCACTGTATTGTCCTCAAAGCGGGCAAAAAAGTTATTTAGTCTGCCTGGGAGCAAGGCATCCTGGTCCGTGACTGGGCTGGTTTTCTTTTTGTAATCCGTGATTGACTGTAGACCCTGCCACATACCTTTTGTGTCTGAGCCGTTGAATTGCGATTCTACTTTGTCTCTATACGGACGCTTAGCTTGTTTGATTGCCTTGCGGAGGGAATAGCTACACTTTTTGTATTCGGTCATGTTTCCGGTCACCTTGCCCTGATTAAAAGCAGTGGTTCGCGCTTTCAGTTTCACGCGAATGCTGCCATCAATGTTTGGGAATGTTTTAATCATTGCTATGGGAACGACATCTTCAACGCACGTTCTAATGAACTCGCTCACCGAATCAGCGTATTCGTTAATGTTGATGTTTGACGCAATACGAAACATATCCCAGTCCACGTGATGGAAGCAGTCTTGGAGCGTGGAATCAGATTGGTCGGACCAGCGTTGAACAGACCTCAGCGTGGGAGCTTCTTGTTTTAGCTTCTGTCTGTAGGCAGGGAGCAACAAAATGGAGTCGTGGTCAGCTTTTCCGAAAGTAGGGCGGGGGATGGCCTTATATGCATCGCGGAAGTTAGAATAGCAATGATCCAAGGTTTTACCAGCCCTGGTTGCGCAATCGATATGCTGATTCAAGTTAGGGAGTCTTGTTTTCAGATTAGCCTTGTTAAAAACCCCAGCTACAATGAATGCAGCCTCAGGATATGTGGATTCCAGTTTGCAAAGAGTCAAATAAAATTAGTTCAGAGCCATCGATGTGTCTGCTTGGGGTGGAATATATACGGCTGTGATTATAATCGAAGAGAATTCCCTTGGTAGATAATGCGGTCGATATTTGATTGTGAGGAATTCTAAATCAGGTGAACAGAAGGACTTGAGTTCCTGTATGTTGTTGTGACCACACCACGTCTCGTTAACCATAAAGCATACGCCCCCGCCCCTCTTCTTACCAGAAAGATGTTTGTTTCTGTCGGCGCGATGCGTGGAGAAACCAGCTGGCTGCACCGACTCCGATAGCGTCTCTCGAGTGAGCCATGTTTCCATGAAGCAAAGAACGTTACAGTCCCTGATGTCCCTCTGGAATGCTACCCTTGCTCGGATTTCATCAGCCTTGTTGTCAAGAGACTGGACATTGGCGAGTAGTATGCTAGGGATTGGCGCGCGATGTGCCCGTCTCCGGAGCCTGACCAGAAGACCGCTTCGTTTGCCTCTTTTTCGAAGTCTCTATGGGGGTGCCACAGGGTTTAATTCTCGGGCCGACTCTCTTCTCTGTATACATCAATGATGTCCCTCTTGCTGCTGGTGATTCTCTGATCCACCCCCACGCAAACTACACCATTCTGTATACTTCTGGCCCTTCTTTGGACACTGTGTAAACTAACCTCCAGACGAGCTTCAATGCCATACAACTCTCCTTCTGTGGCCTGCAACTGCTCTTAAATGCAAGTAAAACTAAATACATGCTCTTCAACCGATGGCTGCCTGCACCTGCCCGCCCGTCCAGCATCACTACTCTGGACGGTTCTGACTTAAATATGAGGACAACAACAAATACCTAGGTGTCTGATTAGACTGTAAACTCTCCTTCCAGACTCACATTAAGCATCTCCAAATTTAGTATCAATTCCTATTTCGCAACAAAGCATCCTTCACTCATGCTGCAAAACATACCCTCATAAAACTGACTATCCTGCCTGATTCTTGACTTTGGTGATGTCATTTACAAAATATCCTCTAAAACTCTACTCAGCAAATTGGATGCAGTCTATCACAGTGCCATCTGTTTTGTCACCAAAGCCCCATATATTACCCAGCACTGCGACCTGTATGCTCTCGTTGGCTGGCCCACGCTTCATATTTGTCGCCAAACCCACTGGCTCCAAGTCATCTATAAGTCTCTGCTAGGTAAAGCCCCGCCTTATCTCAGCAGCACCCACAACTAGCACGCGCTCCAGCAGGTGTATTTCACTGGTCACCCCCAAAGCCAATTCCTCCTTTGGCCGCCTTTCCTTCCAGTTCTCTGCTGCCGATGACTGGATCGAATTGCAAAAATCACTGAAGCTGGATACCCATATCTCCCTCACTAACTTTAAACTCCAGCTGTCAGAGCAGCTCACAGATCACTGCACCTGTACATAGTCCATCTGTAAATAGCCCATCCAACTACCTCATCCCCATACTGTTATTATTATTTTTTTGCTCCTTTGCACCCCAGTGTGTCTCTACTTGCACATTCATCTTCTGCACATCTATCACTCCAGTGTTTAATTGCTAAATTGTAATTATTTCACCCTATGGCCTATTTATTGCCTTACCTCCCTTATCTTACCTCATTTGCACACACTGTATATAGACTTTGTTCTCTATTGTGTTATTGACTGTATGTTTGTTTATTCCATGTGTAACTCTGTGTTGTTGTTTGTGTCGCACTGCTTTGCTTTATCTTGGCAAGGTCGCAGTTGTAAATGAGAATTTGTTCTCAACTAGCCTACCTGGTTAAATAAAGGTGAAAATAAATCAAAATAAATAAAACTACATGGTGAGGCTTTTGCAAATGTATTTCTCATTGCTCATCATGCTAAAATTGTCTGTCTGTCAGTCTTTATGCCTATCTTGGACCCACCTCACCTTGCATATGAATTTTAAACTGGTAATTGAAACTGGTAATTTGTGTGTGTCTTTGTCTATGTGTCTATCAGCAGCAAGAAAATCATGATTATAAAGGTTGTTCTGTGAAAATATCTTAATACTAATGACCTTTGTCTGACTAGCTACCTGTATGTCTGCCTGTCTATGCCTAGGAACCTGCATTGCGGCATGCAGCTACATTGAGTGTTATTGCTTATGCTCATTAATAATATTTGGAAAATTGCATTAACAAACACAAAAACAGAGGGTGCATGTCTATCATCATATGTTTTTATGGTAATATCTCAAATTGTACTTTAAAGAGCAACTACCACTAATAAGCAACGTATCTTTTTGAGAACAGCCTATATGACATCGATATGAGTGAGGAATATAGATGCTTGTGTCAAAAATGTACTACAAAGTGCAAATAGGATCATTTGGGTAATAAAGTCAGTCTCATCCAAAACGGAGATTGGCGAGATGAAAGGAATGAAGGGAACCATAACTGTTTTCCTTGGGTTGCTGGGTTTATTTCAATCCTGCCCACAGCTGGCAGCACCCAAGTAACCATCAACTCAGAGCGCAGCTGCACTCGGCCTGATCGTAATGCCCACGGTCAATTTGGTTTGACATTTTATATCCCTATGGGGATAGTTAGGAATCATCAGTAAATTACACAATATACATGGGACAATATTTTTAAATGTCAATAGCTCCAAATTACATTGACTTAAAAACCTCTAACCAATTATAAATTGTAGAAATTCATATACAATATTGAAAGCATTTAATGAGACAACTAAAAGATGTGCAACATGAAAATATTGTCCCATTTACATTGTGTAATTTATTGACTTCAAGACACAAGACCTGGTTAGACTGTTTCAGGTCACGTAGAAGGTTGAGTGACTGTAACTGTGTACTGTTTTGTCAGAGTGAATGTACAAACTCTTGCCATGTGCAAACACACAAGGGACACACACATTAACCCCCCTCCAAGACTACTCTCGTTTGGCTTCAGTCATGACCAGGCAGAAAAATTAGGGCAAATCAGGATGTTCAGCCCCCCCCCCCCTTTAAATTTGAAACAACAACTTAAATAGCAATGAGTTATAACAACAACCTACTGAAGCTATTTAAATCATTGCCCATTCCTGATTTTGATTTCAGTTAGTCTTTAAGAAGCTGTTTCTCTAACAACTACTGCATTCAGTGTCACAAAAATTCAAATTTGATGAAACTTTGCCCAGTGCCACAAGAGACAGGCAGATGTAGCTGGTTTGAACTTGCCTATTTGTCAGGGATTAGGTGGATTACATGCCCCTTTGAAAATGAAATGCTTAAATGTTAAATAAGAATGTAAAAATGATGAATCCATTTATATTTTCATATCATGCCACAATGAAATTGCAAATATAAAATTAAAATAGAAAATGAAATCAGCCTTTAACTAGCGAAATCCTGTTTCTAGTCGATTAGTTATAATGTGTAACCATTGATGTCCCAGGACGAAGATAGGTAAACACTGTTTTAGTGTATAAAAGGTTAGGCCTACAATGTGGGGATCTCATGAATGGTAATGGTAATTACATGTACAGTGGGGCAAAAAAGTATTTAGTCAGCCACCAATTGTGCAAGTTCTCCCACTTAAAAAGATGAGAGAGGCCTATAATTTTCATCATAGGTACACTTCAACTATGACAGACAAAATGAGAGAAAAAAATCCAGAAAATCACATTGTAGGATTTTTAATGAATTTATTTGCAAATTATGGTAGAAAATAAGTATTTGGTCAATAACAAAAGTTTATCTCAATACTTTGTTATATACCCTTTGTTGGCAATGACAGAGGTCAAACGTTTTCTGTAAGTCTTCACAAGGTTTTCACACACTGTTGCTGGTATTTTGGCACATTCCTCCATGCAGATCTCCTCTAGAGCAGTGATGTTTTGGGGCTGTTGCTGGGCAACACGGACTTTCAGCTCCCTCCAAAGATTTTCTATTAGGTTGAGATCTGGAGACTGGCTAGGCCACTCCAGGACCTTGAAATCCAGTGTGCAAAAACAGTGCAATTACCAAATTCGGACACTTTGGAGAGGTTGAAAGGGCACTTGAATGTACCCTGGATACCCCACTAAGCTGAAGCATTGGCATTTACCCAATGCAACTCTTCAGGTTTCAGGGAAGGTTAGGCCTACTCATTATGAGTATGAGAAAATTCTCACTGGGCACAGACCTCAATTCAACATCTATTACGCGTTGGTTCCACAGAGCACAACATACAGTCTCCTTGCCTGAAGAGTTGCATTGGCTACAGGCTTTGGCTTAGCGGGCTAATGTGCTCTTCTGACATGAAAAATACCCTTTTTTCAAATCCTGTCAGTCATATTTGTGCCGTGGCTCAGATTGGTCTCTGTGAGGAGGAGGAAGAGGAGGTCAAAGGATGGGGAATTGTAACTGAGGTAGTTCAGTAACCAGTAATGCATAATGAGTAGGCCTAACCTTCCCTGAAACCTGAAGAGTTGCATTGGGTAAATGCCAATGCTTCAGCTTAGTGGGGTATCCAGGGTACATTCAAGTGCCCTTTCAACCTCTCCAAAGTGTCCGAATTTGGTAATTGCACTGTTTTTGCACACTGGATTTCAAGGTCCTGGAGTGGCCTAGCCAGTCTCCAGATCTCAACCTAATAGAAAATCTTTGGAGGGAGCTGAAAGTCCGTGTTGCCCAGCAACAGCCCCAAAACATCACTGCTCTAGAGGAGATCTGCATGGAGGAATGTGCCAAAATACCAGCAACAGTGTGTGAAAACCTTGTGAAGACTTACAGAAAACGTTTGACCTCTGTCATTGCCAACAAAGGGTATATAACAAAGTATTGAGATAAACTTTTGTTATTGACCAAATACTTATTTTCTACCATAATTTGCAAATAAATTCATTAAAAATCCTACAATGTGATTTTCTGGATTTTTTTCTCTCATTTTGTCTGTCATAGTTGAAGTGTACCTATGATGAAAATTATAGGCCTCTCTCATCTTTTTAAGTGGGAGAACTTGCACAATTGGTGGCTGACTAAATACTTTTTTGCCCCACTGTACATGTAATTACCATTACCATTCATGAGATCCCCACATTGTAGCCTGTACATTTACAATTATACACTAAAACAGTGTTTACCTATCTTCGTCCTGGGACATCAATGGTTACACATTATAACTAATCGACTAGAAACAGGATTTCGCTAGTTAAAGGCTGATTTGTAACTAATATATGCAGAAATATTTTTTTTTTAAACAGTACACTCCACTTCCTATGCATCATGTAAGTACACTAAAACCAGCTCATCTCAATATCTAATGCCCTTCATCTACATTGATCTGATAAACACAGGATAGGTGTAGTATTTCATTAAATGAGGGACTTAATTTCACCCAGTAGATAATGTGAAATGCTTTATTGAAATAAGTTAATTATCCAAGTATTATAAATACATGCATTATAAATATACTTGTAATATTTTAAATACAAGTTCAATCTGTACTTCAATGCACATCTGTTGTGGATTATAAAAACAGAGGAAGAAAGAGGAAGCGAGAGGTGTGAAAGACAAACGGAAAGAGGTAAGAACTTAGGAGCAGGGAAGGCAGCATTAATGAATTATTAATGAATTAATTCATTGATTAATGAATCAGTGCTAGCCAAATATTCTCTCAGTTCATCACAATTACACAAGTGTCTCTAGTAGGCCCGAAGGTTATCTTGAGAGCGGGTGAGGTTGTGATAATGGGACTGGGGGTTGGCATCCTCCCACTCATCAAAACATATCTACAGACGAGAGACAGATGGATTTTTTATTCTAACATTGTTGGTCATCAGAATCATCAGGAGGTGACATGCAAAACTGACCTGGGATCATTAACTCTGGGACTACTGCATTTTTATCTGTATTTCAATGCAAAGCATCTCCTTAATAATACTTCCTGTTGATCTGACCAAGTGACCTCTCACCTCTGATCATGCTGTGCCCTCTATGTAGCCAGTTCAGATGCGGGAGGGGTTCCCCGACACAGCTGAAATAACCTAGAGGATTTAGGGAGAAGAGGAGAGAGGGTAGAAGTGAAGGAGAGAGACTGTTATGGAGAAAATAAGGTAGTTAAAGACACTGTTCAACAGGAATCTGTGTGTGTGGCCTCATCTGGTGTCCACACCACACTAAGTGGCTGCAGAGTACTTTATGCTGAAAAACATGAAAGGACACACAAAGACAAACAATTTAGTGTAGTTATAGAAATAATGAAGTGTCTTACTATTCTCCATGGTTGGCCCTCTTGCCGATTCTTTGAAGGTGGAAAGAGCCACAGTTATACACCTGAGCCTGCACAACACAATCCATCAATCATATTGATATATGAGTGTGTAGGTGTGGGTTATTGGGTGTCTAATTGTTCTACATTTTTTCAATGTGGGTGATTTAACTTTTTGATGCACCCATCCCGTTAGCGGGATCATTTTCGTCAACATCCGCTGATTTGCAGCGTGCCAAATTCAAATTAAATTACTAAAAATATTTAATTTTCATGAAATCACAAGTGCAATATAGGAAAACACAGCTTAGCTTGTTGTTAATCCACCTGGCATGTCAGATTTCAAAAAAGCTTTTCGGCGAAAGCATACCAAGCGTTTATGTAAGGACATCTCTCTCAGCAGACAAAACATTACAAACAGCTAGCTGCCAAGTAGATTGGTCACGGAAGTCAGAAAAGCAATAAAATGAATCGCTTACCTTTGATGATCTTCGGATGTTTGCACTCACGAGACTCCCAGTTAGACAATAAATGTTCCTTTTGTTCCATAAAGATTATTGTTATATCCAAAATACCTCCATTTGGTTGGCATGTTATGTTCAGAAATCCACAGGCTTGAGCGGTCACGACCGGGCAGGCGAAAATTCCAAATCGTATCCGTAAAGTTCGTAGAAACATGTCAAACGTTTCTTATAATCAATCCTCAGGTTGTTTTTACAATATATAATCGATAACATTTCAACCTGACTGTAGCTTCTTCAATAGGAGAGAGAAAATATCTGCTCCAAGCTGTTGCGCGTGCAAAACGCTGCTGGAACCCAGCCATCCAATGACGCGATGTGATCTTTCTCGCTCATTTTTCAAAATAAAAGCCTGAAACTATGTCTAAAGACTGTTCACAACATGTGGAAGCCATAGGAAAAGGAATCTGGTTTATATCCCTTTAAATGGAGCAAAGGCAGGCAATGGAACAGAGAGCTTTCAGGAAAAACAGCACTTCCGGGTTGGAAGTATAACAGAATATCAGTTCTGTTATACTCACAGACAATATTTTGACAGTTTTGGAAGCTTCAGAGTGTTTTCTATTCTGACAATTATATGCATATTCTAGATTCTGGGCCTGAGAAATAGGCAGTTTCATTTGGGTACGTTTTTCATCCAAACATCAAAATACTGCCCCCTACACTCAACAGGTTAAAATAGCCTGTTTTGTTTTTATACAGACATCACACCCTTACCTAAACAGCATCCTCACCTGAGAAGTAGGAATCAAAGGGAGAGAAACTGGGAATTGAATAACTGCAGTTGACATAGATAAGTAAATGGAAGAATACTCTTATTGCAATGTGAATGGCTCTAAAAAGATACTTTGGTTGTGCATAGTATAGTCTATGGTGTTGCCAGGGAACAGCACCCTCTTCGAAGAAGTAGGAGGTGAAGAGCTCCCGCACACGGATTGCCTCTCTTGCTGCGTGGTTAGACCCCACCCTTGAAACATCCTGCAGAACAGCAGACTTCTCCTCTGGCACATGGTGGTGAGCTACAGATCCTCTTGTGTCCATCCTCATGAAGTTATTCACACACCTGAATTCCTCCAGGAGGCAGTCCCAGATGGCCCTGGTCACCCAACCTTGCTGTGCCCTACACGTTAACTGTAGGCAATCGTTTTGAAGGAATCTCCAGTTACAAGGTATCTGTAGGAATATGGAGAACAATGTAATTATTAGACTTTTACATCACCAGGTCATTGTGGATTACTAAAGTATAATATCCCTGATAACAAATCAAGGTAACATTGGATTGATAGATGCATGGGCACACATATGTGCATGTGCAGATGTGACAATAACAGGATCATATCAAGGATAGCATCACAAATTAATACATACTGTAAACACCACTTGAAACTTGATATGCTGAATTCTTGATGCACAATCGAACATGCTGCTATATGCTGCCAGCACGCCCACAAGTGAGTCGCAATGGGCGGGCTAAGTGGCACGCGGCAATTTATCGCTATCTAGTGTACATTCACCGTTATGTCCCCCCCACTTCCAAAACCAAATTTGCACCCCTGGACAGATGCATTTAAATTTCCAATATGGATGGAGGACTTATTTTTGCAAATTGAGGTTTGAATCCCAGAGCCAACTAGTGAAAAACCTGCCAGTGTGCCTTTGAGCAAGGCACTTAAGTGTAATTGCTCCTGTAAGTCGCTCTGGATAAGAGCGTCGAACTAAAATGTAAAAATGTAAATGCATTTTAAGGTGTCTTTTCAGAAGTTATAAATGTTAACTCATTTGATAATGGTCTGTGTATTTAGAGTTGAATTTAAGCACTTTTTGTCAGTTATAAATATTGGTAACGTATTAATAAATGTTAATAGGTCTGCTCCTTTAAAATAATGTATCCTTTTTAGCAGTTTTAAATGATGATAACGTATTAATACATGTTAATAGGTCTGCTCCTTTAAAATAATGTATCCTTTTTAGCAGTTTTAAATGATGATAACGTATTAATACATGTTAATAGGTCTGCTCCTTTAAAATAATGTATCCTTTTTAGCAGTTTTAAATGATGATAACGTATTAATACATGTTAATAGGTCTGCTCCTTTAAAATAATGTATCCTTTTTAGCAGTTTTAAATGATGATAATGTATTTATAAGTGTTCATATGTCTGCCACTTTAACAGTTATACATGTTGGTAAAGCATTTATAGATGATGTGAGCACTTATTGGAGTGTATACAGTATCTTCCATAGGAAACCTAGTACAATCATAAAAGTATAGATAATAGAATAGACATTTCCATTGAAGTTGCAATTTTAAAGTTTTGCACTTAACACACAGAAACAGCACATCGTCCACATAATTCATCTCATAGGCCTAATAGTACTGTAGAGCTCTTTTTACTTCACACAATATAGCTGGGTCACCCCGTTCTGTCCTTAGGGGTCCACCACCATGTAGCGCCCCAACCCAAAACACCCCACTCAGCTTTAGGATCTTAGTGAAACATTCATTATTGGTTGCGGGTGTGTTAGGCCAAGGCCAGAGTGACAACCCACAGGACAGCAGACACCCAGGGCGCTAGCAATTGTCTAAATAGATATCTCCTCTGACATGGGCATGTTTTCAGTACAGACTAATCGTACTGTATTTCATATAAATCATCCAGACCTTATGAAAGTTGCCCAGTATACCCTTAATCTTGTAATAGATCAAATCTAGTGATACATAACTTGACATTTCTACCGTCCATTGTGACATTGTGGGAGGATAACCAACCTTCTAATTAATGGCAATGCATTTCTTAGACGCTATAAATGCTTGGTTACACATTTTCCAGTATCAACATTTCCAAGCAAACAAAAACAGTGAGAAGGGAGAATCTGTAGACATGTTTATATAAAGCAACATACTTTTTGCCAGAATTCAGCCAACCTTCTTCACAAGGCCATAACATAAAAAGATGTCCCTTTTTGTGTTTTACACCTCCAGCAGAGAAATTACATTTCGGAGTGCATGTTATTCAGTTTCACTGGCATATAGAACCTTCTATTGATGTCTGAGATGATATGAACATGACTGGACATTCAAACATATCTGTATCCATTCATCATCATCTATAGCTTCTATCTGGAAAAGCCTCCATCAACCCTCGATACAGTTTGGAAATCAACTTTGGAGGTTTATCAGACTGCCTTAAAATAGTTTCAATCTGTGAAGCCTCTGGCTTGTCCAGTGTTTGCTGCACAGAGAGAATAAAGTGTTTTATCTGCAAAAATTCACCTCAGCTCCGTCACAGACTGGCTGCCTGAACCTGCTGAGACCCCTGTCCCCATCTGATCCTCCTAAGATGAGGTATGACAAAGAATTATCTTGGTGTACATTTATACAATATATTATCCAATAATAGAATCAAAGGTTCAATAATTGAATTGACCATTATTCCCAGACCCCAGAATGTAGCTTTAAGATCAACTCAAGATGGAACTTTGTATCATTCACTGATATTGTTAATATCACCTGAGCTCTGTAGACTGGTCTTCCCTGGCTTTCTAACCCTGCTGGGACACCTGTCACCATCTGGTGGTTTCATCAGAAATTGTATTTGCATTTCATAATTTTTCATTTCTATTAGAATCTGTCATTTTGAATGTAATATTTTAGAATTTGCAATGCACAAATTGAAGTTGTAAATAGTTGAAAAGTTGCTAAAAAGATTTTGTTTTTGCATGAAGTGACCATGTGTCTTATGAAACCATACCAAATGAGTTTCCCGGATTTATGTTTAATATGTTAAGTTTAGTCCATGAGACCAGGCTGCTCAACTAAAGAATAGCCAGTTGCTGCTCTGCTTGCTTTGCAACTTGGAGAAAAAGCACAACACTTACACACTGTCAGCAGCTGAATCTGTTTAACTCTCTCATGCTAGTCCAGCCAGCCTTTACAATCTGTTTAACTCTCTCATGCTAGTCCAGCCAGACACACAGAATCACAATGGACTCAAATAGCCATTACTTCTATAAGAACATGCCATTGCCTTCTGTCTGAATATTCCTCGCACTTGCAGGAGTTATGGTAAGTAATGGAATTGCTTATTGCATCTTTTGACTTTCAAACTTCTCTGACACTATCATGTGTTGGCCTGATCCAGCGTGACAATGGGTAAGTGCCTAATGGGTAAATATCAAGAATTGAAATGACCCAGATCCCAGAGTCTACTTTAATAAAAGCTAAGTTGATTTTGATGTGGAGTCGATCAATCCATTTACTAGGCCTGACACAAGACAGCTAATCCATGTCATTTTCTTTTTGACTCTCCTTCCCTCTCCATTTTAGATCGTCCTCTTCACCGTCACATAAGGATTGTGCTGCTGGGGTGCAGGTTTAGTGTAAAGAATGCAGTAGGGAACACCATCCTGGCCAGATTAAAATGGAGCTATTCCTTACTGAAGAGAGCTATACTGTGTGTGAAGAAACAAGGGAAAGTAGAAGGGTGGAAGGTCACTGTGGTTGATACGCCAGGCTGGTGGAATTCCTGTCCTGAAGAAAAAACTTCTGTGCTGGTTAAAAAGCAGATAAAAGCGAGTGCATCTTTGTGTCCTCCAGGACCCCATGCAATCCTCCTGGTCATAAAGGCATTCCACTCATTTACAGAGGAACGTAGAAGAGCAGTGGAGGATCACATTGAGCTTCTCAGTGATAACGTCTGGAGTCACACTATAGTGCTGTTCATCAATGGAGAATGTCTGGGAAAGGCAGGCATCGAGGAGTACTTCTGAGTGAAGGGGAGGCCCTCCAGTGACTGGTTGAGAAATGTGGGAACAGGTATCACGTCTTCAACTTTCAACGGGTCCCAGAGCTTCTGTGGAAAATTGACAACATGGTGGCAGACAAAGATGGTAAACATTTTGAAATGGGTAGAGTAGTTGTAAAGAAGACAGAATGGAAAAGGCTGCAAAACAGGCTGCAAAACAGAGACTGAAAAAGGTGAAGGAAGAGAGAAAAATCCTCAGGTCATTGAAAGGTCTCGAGTTAAAGTCTCAAATTAAAATCAATGCACTGTGGTAGGCATAAAAAATAACAGAAACGTTTATCTAGGGGAGTGTTTGTGTATCGACCAATCTCAATAACAAGAGGGGCCGTGTGTGTGTAGTTTGTTACTTTCGTGTTTGTTTATCAGTTGCCATTTAAGTTCTTCACTCATTGAAAGTGCTGATTCGAAAACATTTCGGTCATTTCTTGAAAACACTGTCAGTGAGGTGAGTAATATAAATGGAGCAAAAATAAAAGACTTGACATGGTATATTTTTTGTTATTGTTGCAATTGCAACATCACTAGCCCATAAAAATACGAGCTTACATAAATGTTCATTTGGCATGCCGCATAATCTCTGTCAATTATATAAAATACATAGCCATGGGTTATGCCAAAAGAGTTTTCCAGCCCACATCGCTTTGGCATAAATGTATCAAATCCATGATAAAATCTGCAGGCACGGTTAAAAACAGAATTAACACAATAATCAATTCTGTTCCCCCATACTGCTGCAGCATAAGTAATGATACGTAGCACCAATGAATCAAACAGTTTAGTAAAACAGGGAAAATGTAGGCCACCCATGGCTTTACACTTTGCAATTACGGCACCAAGGGCAAAATTTGCAAAGTTAGATAGGTACTTAACCCTCCTGTTGTGTTCGCTTCATGTTAATTAATTCTGTGTTCCCGGTCCAAAATGAGCGCCCCCTTATAGCTGATTATAAATCCATAATAATACATATATTATCACCTAATATTGTGTTAGATCTTTTTATTAAGTTCTTGTGAACATTAAACGTTTTCAACTTCTATTTGCTAGTTATGGCCTGTAGGCCTCATTGACCTGAGCTCATACAACTTGTTTTCAACTATAACAAATACACAGATGAAACATATTGTGCTATTTGTCACAGACTAATTTGTGTCAAAGTTTAACAAGGACATTTGTTTTGAAACCATTTCAAATGTTTAAATAGTGGCAGGATTTTATGTCATTACCCGGGATATGGTGTATCGCGTTGGCCCTTGGGTCATCCTGATAACATTTCCAGCCGACAGCTGACCTCTACTCTCAGGTGGGGATGAAGACCAGGACAAATTCCCATTCTTTGACCGGAATGTAACAACAACCTCAGCAGGGCCCTCTTCCTCATCACTGGAATGTAACAACAACCTCAGAAGGGCCCTCTTCCTCATCACTGGAATGTAACAACAACCTCAGCAGGGCTCTCTTCCTCCTCACTGGATTGTTCCACATCGGTTGTCCCTTGGTCTGGATCATATTCTGTGTTGTCTTCAACTTCTGACACTTCCTCCTCTAATGAATCTTCACTGTCAGTTTCCTGGCCTCTTTCTTCCTCATCAGTGTCATGATCAAAGATATGATCAAGAGCCTCTCATACAGTATATTGTTTGGTCATTGTGTTGCCACAGAATGAATTGTGAGCTAGGCCCCAAAAAAGCTTTATATTCTGCGAGAAACGTTCTATATATTATTGAAACAATGTTGCGATTGTTTGTGAGAATGCCAACAGGTGTGATTCTCGTGGTGGAAGTATTCTACTGGGGGAAGGTTCTGTGGGGGTTGCCATGGAAGCCAAGAAGGGGAGTGAGGTGTGTGTGTGTGCTCAGACACACATGCATGTGGGGGTCTGGGAGAGGAAGTGTGTATGTCTGATGAATTGGCATGTGCATGAACTCAATTATATACACTAATTGTACTGTAGTCTCACCAAAAGGCTCCTCAACAGCTTCTACCCCCAAGCCATAAGACTGCTGAACAATTCATAAAATCGCCAACTTCTTCTTGAACTGCACTGTTGATTAAGGGCTTGTAAGGAAGCATTTCACGGTAGTCTACACTATTCAGCGCATGTGACAAATAACATTTGATTTGATTTGACCCATTCATTTCTAATGACCGGTCATTTTTGACTGGGAACACCAGAGGTGTATAAAAGTTCAATAAAACACCCAAAATGTAATGAAAATCATCAACATGTATTTTGTGTGTTCAGATGCCCTGTGTGGACAAAGTCATGGAACCTTATGACAATCAGATTCAATTAACTACATTTTTCAGAGAGGAAACGTGTAAATCGGTCCAATTTGACCAGAACACAGCAGGAGGGTTGAGACACATTATAAACATTTGAAAATACATTAACAATCAACCTCAGATACTTGTACTCACTGACATCTAATGTGGCAGGACCACAGGTGAACATAGAATGTGTTCTAGGCACTGAGAAATTCCTTGTGTACTATCTTAGTTTTGTCTACATGGATATTCAAAACAATATTTATATACCAATATAAAACAATATAGAAACTTTGTATTTTTGGTGTATGTAAAGTATTACAGTGCACTGCGCTATAATGTGCCTTGAAATGAATCCCGACCTAAATGGTGGAAGCCCTCAATGCCTCTGTCCATGCTAAAGCAGGTTTTGTGGCAAAATACAGTATTATCTTTATATGATCATACTGTATATTAAATATACCATTATGTTGTTCTGTCTTTATGTGATTCCCCTCAACTCTTAGAGTTCAGGATTGTGCTACTGTTGTACAGAGAAGCTGGGAAGACTTCAGAAGGAGACACCATCTTTGGCACAAGGTGTGATCCATTCCCACCATTGACTGATCAGAAACATAGAAGAGTGGCGGGGAGACAGGTCACTGTGGTCGACACACCAGCCTGGTGGAGGGAATTTCTGAAGAAAGCTCCTGTGCAAGAGTTGGATAAACAGGAAATAGTGTGCACTGTGTCACTGTGTTCCCAGCAACCCATGTTTTCTTCCTGGTCCTAAAGATGGACTATACGTTCACTGAGGAATTAAGAATGGCAGTAGAGGAGCACATGTAACTTCTTGGCAAGACAGTCTGGAGTGAACAACACTATAGTGCTGTTCACTAATGGAGAGTGGCTGGGAGATGCAACCATTGAGCAGTACATTGAGTGTGAGGTGGAGGCCCTTCAGCGGCTTGTTGAGAAGTGTGAGAACAGTTATCATGTCTTCAAAAACCTTGGCAGGGATGATGTCCTGGAGCTGCTGGAGGAGATAGAAGACATGGTGGCAGGAAACATGGAAGATCAGTTTTACACTTAAAATGGTATACTTGGAAGTATGATCATTGAGTAGAGCATAATTTCCTAGTTTCTGCATGTATTACAAATGAAGATTATATTGTAAAATTGTTTATATTGAAAACACCTGTGACGTGATCTGTGAACGAACAATGTTAAATTGTACTGATTTATGTTGTAATTTGTGGGAGAACTATGCAGTCAAAGGCAAAGCGTAATAACTACGTAATTGTTTTACAGTGAAATCTGACTTAGTATTTTTCTGTCCAGACAGACAGCAATTTCTGATACTGCATGGTATATTCTGATCAACTGGCTTGTTCTTGTGTCAGGAAAATAAATACCACATTAATCAGATATTATACCACAGCATTGTTGAATACTTGTTTCTGATTGGCTAGAAGGCCATTCTAGAATGGACATTAAAACCAGATAATGGGACAGTTGAAAAAGATATCGGGACACCTTGCAATCATGATGCTAAATACGCCTACACATGCAGACTGTACTTGCTACAAGTTACAGAAAGCTAAACCAACATCCACACAAACTGAAATTGCATACAATGTCAACGCAAGTCCAACAAGGAATGTATGTAGCTAGCTAGCATGCATTGATTTGTTTTTGCAGAAACATATTTTTTTGGAGCATCTGATAACCTAATGTGGAGAGTGATGAACATGGTTTGCTAGCAACAAACTATATATTTAGCTAGCTTCTAGCCTGGTGTTTGATATGCAATAGTATGTTCTCGTAATTAACAGTGAGTGTTGACAAGTGTCCTGACGAGAAGGCAAACTTTTCTAGCTATGCCAGGCAAAATTGGGCATTATCAGCTCATTGTTATGGATGTATCCAAATGAATGTCAACAGAAAACAGGGGTTGTGCTGGGTTGCGCCCATATATATAACGTTATAACTAATCGAATGAGCGACTGGGTCGTGTCTATAGCAACCAAAAGATGAGAAAGTATGAATTTGCTTATAAAAATCAAAATGTCAACTAAATGATTTTATTTCTACCGGTAAATATGTGCTTAGTATTGTTTTCTTTGGCAATTGTGGTATAAGTGGGATAAACATGTTAAACAAACATAATGCAGTAAACTGATATTCTGGCTGCAGTGGTTGAGACTCTGTAGCCATAGCTAGTTGGCTAACTAGCAGCAAGCAAAGAAGAAGACGTTGCCATGGAACATAAAGAACGATTGGGTCGCATCCGTAATTATCAAACTATTATCAAACTCGCTTATAAAAATTAAAATATCAACTTAAAAGATAACATTTTGAAAGGTGTGCTTTCAAATTGTTTACTTTGGCAACTGTGGTATAAGCAGGATAAACACCTCCGCTGTAAAAAAGTACTACGCAAAGGGACTCGGCTCCGTCTCGTCCCGCTGTGTCATCTACTATTGGGGCGGCAGGGTAGCCTAGTGGTTAGAGCGTTGGACTAATAATCAAAAGTTTTGGAGTTCGAATCCCCGATTCGTACAAATCTGTCATTCTGCCCCTGAACAAGGCAGTTAACCCACTGTTCCTAGGCCGTCATTGAAAATAAGAATTTGTTCTGACCTGCCTAGTTAAATAAAGCTAAAAAATAATAATTTTTAATTCAAAGTTAATGTACAAAATGTTGGCGTTTATCCCATGCATAAACCTGATCATTACAACAAAGGTCTAAGATTTTAGACCAAATTCGTAGTTACTGTATTTTGGCTTTGTAGGGCAGTGTGGACACATCCCTTGACAAAAAGTATCTGTTCCAGACAGTACTCTCACAGGCACAGCCCAAGGGTGGATATACTTCCATGGTACAAGCTAGAGAAAAGGAGAAGAGCTCTGAGACACACCTTCACACCCCTCTCTCTTCCTCCCCAGACTCCTGTCTAAAACAAGGTCATCAAAAACTCATTACCCTCCACAGCCTGCCCATGATACCTACCAGCCAAATGGAGCTATTCCTCATTTTATATCACTCTTTATGACACAAGCAGAGGGAATCTGCACTAGTGACTCATCACTCAACACTTTTTATATGTGTAATTGATTGGTTGATTGATTTTGATGATAGAATTGCATATGCAGGGATCACCACTCAATTATTTTGTTAAAATATTAACAGAAGTGAATTTCTGTTAATATCAAGTGGCATAGCATGGTTATGTTATTGTAAATAAATACTGAGTTCATGATTGTGCAACTCCAGTCCTCAGGGGTCTGATTGGTTTCACACTTTTCCCCCAGCCCTATAGCTAACACACCTGATGAAAGCTGAATATTGGAGTCAGCTGTGGCTGGCGCAAAAGTGTGACCCCGAGGACTGGAGTTGGCCTTCCCTGGTTCATATCATGCATTTATTGTGCTTGTGTTCATATCAACACAGTTAACTGTGGGACAGCACAGTGTACCTCCCAGACAGAACTGCATGATACTGCTTATTTCTACAGTACAATGCAATCAGACTTATATTGAACTCCTGTATTCAGTGGAAAACTGAAATGTCATTGCCCATTAGGTTTTATGCTCATGTATTTATTTAGTAATCATGTCTGGTTTGTACGGTGGCCTGTAAGGACAAGATGCCAGTGTGTGATAATAGTAATACAACTCTAATCTGAACGATCTGTGCTGTCTGGATATCTGAAAGAGGAGAACGAGAGCAACACAAAAAGAGATTGTGTGTACTGTCTTGTGAATATGTATACTTTATCTTGTATTTGGTGACTACTCTTTTTCATATGATTATTATTGCTATTGTTAATTAACTGTAATGATATTGTTTGTTGTTGTTGTTAATGCCATAATTTGTTTGGCGATGTACTATAAGTTCCCTTACTTTTTATACCAGTTCCCTTACTTTTTAGAACAGATTTGAACTGAATGCAGTTAAATTGAATTGATTAGAATGGACAGAGGGAGAGATAAGGACAGACTGTTCCGTGCTCATTCCTATTCCCTTATACAGGAACAACGATAAAGAGACAAATCCACACAGGTGCAGGAATAACCCTAACGGGGAGGAGGTATGTGCGAGTGAGATAGAGATGGAGACGTGCCGAGCTATCTGTTGCAGGCGTTGGAACCAAAATTATTTTCCAATCGTTTCGTTCTGAACAGAACCATTCTTTGTTCTCGTTCCACAGTTCCGACGATGCAAAATAAAGTTATGAACGGTTCGAACCCAAAACAAGTATGGGTTAATATCGTTATTTTCTGTTCCTTTTTAAACCTCTGATAGACATTAAATTACTTCACCAATCCATACGGATGGAGCAGCTTGCTGTGAAGCAGGCAAGATGTAGTTGTTTTAATCTAGGCAGCATATTTAGTTATTTTCCGGTTTTCTGTTTCCAAGCCCTGAACTGTTGTGCATTTATCAGTGGTTGCCTGCCTTTCTGTCTTCATGAACACAGAGAAATGAGGTAAATGTAGCCAGATAAAGAAGGTATGTGACGTGTTCAGAAAACTACGAGAGAAGATACTGCAGAGTGAGAGTGGAAGGGGAAACAGAGCAGGGACATGGGGTGATACATTCCTCTATGCCCACATTGTGTGTGTGTGTGTACTGTATGTGCTGGTGTGTGCAATGGGCTTGCCCACCCAAGCCCCTCACCCAGGCCATGACACAGACAAACTGGGCATAATGTGATGACATTTTGTGTGGAGCAGAAAGGGAACTTATCAATGCACTGTGTTTGTGTGCCTACGTTAATGTGTGTGTGTGTGTGTGGGGGGGGGGGGGGGGGGGGGGGGGGGGGGGGGGAGTGATGGTGAAGACGATATTGTGTGACGGGATGGGGTGGAGGTGAAATTTTGTATTAGGGTTTGTTGGAAACTGACTAATTGACTTGAACATGTTTTAGTATGTGTATAACTATATAAGTGGCCTAGCAGTAGTGATTAAAATGTTATGGGTTAGACAGAATAATGTATATGCAAAAACATTTGTGGCTGGCAGCAAAGTACACAGGGGGCCTATCTCTGAGACAGTATGTTTCCATAAGACTGAGATAGGTGGCATATGATAGAGTTAATACTACAGATTGTGAACTATTGAACTAACCTCTTGTAAAACCTGCAGACTGAGGAGAAAGGGTACAAGCATGAGGAAGTGTATAGTCTTCATTTTTGTAGACCCCAGCAGAACAGTATCCCTAAGGTATAAAGTATTGATTGGTTTTTGCCATTTATGTTTATCCATAGCTTAACGCATTACTAATAATTGTCATATTTTGTGTTTTATTTTTATTTTCAAGTTTTTTTCTATCACTCTCTTAGGATGCTGAAGGAGGAAGAGAAAGTCAAAGCTCCAGATTAAATGTCATTATCAGGATGGGGAAGAAGAATCCCATTTAGTGTCATTAGAGGTCAGAGGCCTTGGAGGTGTAAACACAAAAATCAACTGAGAAAATTGATCGTTTTCTTTTCGGTTAATTTATAAGTTATTTCAAAGTTCATATAATGTTGAACAGTATGGAGTTACTATTCAAAAAGGAGGGACTGTTGGGTTCTAGCTTGAAATATATTTATTAATGTTACCATTCTAGAACTTATTGATTACTGTACAAGTATATAAGCTGGGGTCAATGGAGGGTGGATAAGAACTAGGTGTATGGAATGTTACTGAGTGAGACAAGGGGGAGTGCAGAAAGTTTACATTCTGTAAAAACATGTTATTGTTAAATGGCTCCTAAGGAGGGAGGCAAAAGGCAACAGTCTGGTTTCAGCCACTGTTAAGGTATGACATTCGTGGATCAGGGAGGAGCGAGGAATTCGGACCGAGGTCAGATAAGATGAAGTGAGAAGGAACACACATGTAATTCCATGCCCACGAAGGTTCTAGCATGAGACTACACCAGTGAGAAGAACAAATTAAGTTCCTGACCAGCAACAGAGATGTATTGGCTGTCTAGATGTGCAAGGAGTTGACACCAGCTAGTAGGAGGGTATAAATATATGTGCTTGTGTAAACATGTCTTTGTCTTTTTCAGCTGTTTGACCCAGTGGGTGAATAAACTTGGTTTGAGCTTTTTCTAGTTGTCCGAGAGTTTTTACTCCGTTTGTTCAGAACCTAACAGGTTTGAAAATGTGTGGGGCTTTGAAGTGTGATGATGATAGCCTAATTCTGTCCACTCTACACTCCCACACCCAACTGATCTCATACTATCATAATTCTCTCTGTCACTTGTTTGTGTGTGTGCGCTTGCACACGTGCTTGTTTTTTTATTTTAAAATATATACATATATTAACCCTTCCCCTCGGAGGACAAATATCGTTGAGTTTTTTTACAGCCTTTTTGCTACATATACATACATTTTGCATACACATTTTGCATACACATTTTGCATACACATTTTACATACACATTTTTTGATTCTATTGCATTTTTTTTCGATAAATTTAAATAAAAAAAATGTATTATTATATTTGAGTTTAAACATAACATTTGATGTAATAATTGTTCTATCTTTTCTGGAGGATAAATCTGAAATTGTTTAAGATAGGGCAGTACTTTAAACAAAATTTCATTTTCAATTAGTCTGAAATGAGAAGTTGTAATCTGTATTTTTGAACAAAGGACGAGCCTTTCTCAATAATCTACTGGAGAACCATTTTAGGTTTAAGTTTAACTTATGTATGTGTGAAACTTTTAGTGAGAGGTTTAAAGCTTTAATAGTTAATCATTTTAGCTTCCCAAACTTATAGTCATTATATAAATAGGCAGCTTTAAATTTTGTCTGGCTTAGCATTACAAATAAAATTATATATTTTTTTGCTCATTTGACTTAAAAAACTAGTGCTCTGGAGTAGGCAGTGCCATGTGTAAGGAAGTAAACTGTGATAGGACCAAAGAGTTAATCAATGTAATTTTCCATAAATAGACAAGTATTTACCTCTCCATGGTTGCAGAATCTTATCTATTTTTGCTAACTTTCTATTGAAATTAATTGTGGTAAGATCATTTATATTTATTGAGATGTGAATACCAAGTATGTCTTCTTCAACATCTGTCCATTCTATTGGTAACCTACAAGGTAGTGTAAACACTGTATTTTTAAATGAGCCAATATGTAATAATGTGCACTTGTCATAATTAGGTTTTAATCCAGAGAAGCTAGAAAAGTGATAAAGATCTTCAATGAGCCTGTGCAGGGATCCAGATTGCAGATTTAAGAAAAAACTAGAGTCATCGGCATACATTGACACTTTAGTTTTTATCCCATGGATTTCTAACCCCTTGATGTTCTTGTTGGATCTAATTTTAATAGCTAGCATTTCAATGGCCATTATAAATAGATATGGAGACAACGGACAGCCTTGTTTTTTCCTCTTAAAGCTCAGTACTTTCTGAGAAGTAACCATTTACTATTTTACATCTGGGCTTGCTGTACATAACTTAACCCATTGTAAAAGAGATTCACCTAAATTAAAGTAATCAAGGCATTTATATATAAATTCTAGTTGTACTTTATCAGGCGCATTTTCAAAATCTGCTATGAAGACCAGGCCTGATATCTTCAATGTTTCATAATGTTCAATTATGAAACATTGTGTGTGTGTTATACTAACAGTGTGGAACCTGGATGGTGTAACTCAAAGTGCTTGCCTACTCTGAAATGTTTCTGGGTGGCGTGGGTACGATTGAGCTCTCGTGTGTGTCATCCCTGAATTAGATGCTTTTCCTGGCTGCAAAACCATTCACTTGTGCCAATTACACCCTAGACAGCACCATTCATGTGTAGCATGAAACAGACTAGTGAGGACAGGAGGGAATGGGCTATACGCTCTTAGAAAAAAGGGTTCCAAAAAAGGTTCTTCAGCTGTCCCCATAGGAGAACCCTTTTTGGTTCCAGGTAGAACCCTTTTTGGTTCCAGGTAGCACCATTTTTGGTTCCATGTAGAACCCTCAGTGGAAAAGGTTCTACATGGAACCCAAAATGGTTCTACCTGGAACCAAAAAGGTTCTACTTGGAACCAAAAAGGGTTCTTCAAAGGGTTCTCCTATGGGAACAGCCAAAGAACCCTTTTAGTTTCTGGATAGCACCTTTTTTTCCTAGGAGTGTAGGAGGAGAGGAAAGCGGAGAGATGAGACTAAGGAAGACAGTAGAAGAGAGGGGGGAGGATGAGAGTTGATAAGAGGGTGAGAAGAGGAGTAGAGGAGAGGAGCAGAAGAAGAGAGGTGACTCATGCATCTTAATTAGCCACTAACCAGCAGCGTGTCAGTGTTAGCGAGGAGAGGAGAGGCTGTCACAATGTATTAGCACCAGTGTTGGAATAAGTTACTTGAAATCTATTACATATTACTTGTTACATGTCGCAAAGGTAACACTTTACTTAACAATATTATTTTGCATGGAAAGTAATGTGTTATATTACTTTGAGTTACTTTCATGAAAAAAATCTCAAACCCTCTGTCACGGCTGTCGAAAGAACTGGACCAAGGGGCAGCGTGGTGAGTGTACATATTTATTTTATTTATATGACGCCGACAAAAACAATAAACAATCCAAAAACCAACCGTGAAGCTTCAGGCTATAGTGCCAACAATTAAAGACAACTTCCCACAAAGAAAGGAGGGAAAGGGCTACCTAAGTATGGTTCCCAATCAGAGACAATGATAGACAGCTGTCCCTGATTGAGAACGATACCAGGCCAAAACATAGAAACACAAAATCATAGAAAACACAACATAGAGTGACCACCCCAAATCACACCCTGACCAAACCAAATAGAGACATTAAAAGGCTCTTTACAGTCAGGCAGGGCGTGACACCCTCACTGTTTGTTTGAATGTCGGAGGGAGCGTGCTCTACCAAAGGCTACTTAACACAGGTATCATTAGTTTCTCCTTTCATCTGTGGCAGTATACTTTCCTGTGCTAGTAAACAAGTGTTGTGCTTTCATCTGGGCTTAGTTAGCCTAATATATTTTAAGCTAAACATCTGTACAGATTTACTTCCTTTTCAAAATCTTTCTCTCCAGCCGCCAGTTCTGTATATACCGCTGCATAGAGATGTAGATTGGGCACACCTGCCACTAGACCGTGAAGCCCTCTATTGGCTCTGCTATCACATAAACGATCAATGGCAAAGATCAGAGGTGCCCCCTTTATACATTTTTACGGACAGCAGAACAAAATGAGGAAGTCAAGATCGGATCATGGAAACACTCGCCCGGTAGAAATATTATTCTGAAAGTAACTATAATTATTTTACCCAGTTTTAAAAAAGTAATGGGGTACATTACTAGTTACTCATAATAAGTAATCTTATTACGCAGTGCGATACTTTTGTGACGCATTACCCCCAACACTGATCAGCACAGAGTGCACACCTGGAGCTGAAAGCCCAATTAGCTCAAATATGGCTTGTGTTTGCCATATGGTTGTGTTTGCCATATGGTTGTGTTTGCCATATGGTTGTGTTTGCCATATGGTTGTGTTTGCCATATGGTTGTGTTTGCCATATGGTTGTGTTTGCCATATGCTTGTGTTTGCCATATGCTTGTGTTTGCCATATGCTTGTGTTTGCCATATGCTTGTGTTTTCCTCTGTGTACTGTATGTGTCAAGTAGAAGACTCATACCTGCTCCTCCAAAGCCTTCGTCTGAACAATACCACTCTGAGAGCAGCAAGAGGAATTTCCACTCTAACTACCTGTTAACTGTGAGAGAGAGAGAGAGAGAGAGAGAGAGAGAGAGAGAGAGAGAGAGAGAGAGAGAGAGAGAGAGAGAGATTGAGAGAGAGAGAGATTGAGAGAGAGAGAGAATAGTCTTTCTGCTTTGTGTTCCCTGGTCGCCTACTGTGTATGTATGTGTGTATGAGTGAGTATATGGGGGTCCAATCTTATTTTGTATCTGTGTCTGTGTGTGCTCTACCTCAGTTTCCAATTAAGGGAACCTATATTCTCCAGTGCCATTACTGCCCAACTCATCTATCCAATGTTTGTCATCCAAATGGATGTTTGTGTCTCTCCGGTGTTAACCAGCCCAGTCACACCTGATGCACTGGATATTAGACATACTGACGTTTGGTTTAGCTTGTCTCCACGGTAACAACCTGGCTGTTTTCCTTGCGTTGGCGGTCAGTGGCATTTGGGGATGATGTTAATGCCACAGGGACAACATGACCTTAACAGCCCTCGGAGGGGAGGGGGCTGGGGGGAATTGGAGGGAGGCTGGGGGAGGGCGGTCCCTGTGTGATATAGACTGACCCATCACCTCACCTTAGCATCAGCCTGACACACACACACCAAGGGAACACACACCCAAAGGCATAGCCGCGGGAAGTCGTTTGGGGGTGGGGGTGCTGCAGAAAAAAATTCAGTTTTTTTCCCTCCCCACGTTGTCTATTTTGGTCTGCTAATACAGGACTAGTAAAGGCCAGGTGCACTACTTTTGTGAGAAATACAGTTGAAGTCAGAAGTTTACATACACCTTAGCCAAATACATTTAAACTCAGTTTTTCACAATTCCTGACATTTAATCCTAGTAAAAATTCCCTGTTTTAGGTCAGTTAGGATCACCACTTTATTTTAAGAATGTGAAACGTCAGAATATTAGTGGAGAGAATTATTTATTTCAGCTTTTATTTCCTTCATCACATTCCCAGTGAGTCAGAAGTTTACATACACTCAATTAGTATTTGGTAGCATTGCCTTTAAATTGTTTAACTTGGGTCAAACATTTCAGGTAGCCTTCCACAAGCTTCCCACAATAAGTTGAGTACATTTTGGCCCATTCCTCCTTACAGAGCTGGTGTAACCGAGTCAGGTTTGTAGGCCTCCTTGCCCGCACACACTTTTACAGTTCTGCCCACAAATTATCTATAGGATTGAGGTCAGGGCTTTGTGACGGCCACTCCAATACCTTGACTTTGTCGTCCTTAAGCCATTTTGCCACAACTTTGGAAGCATGCTTTGAGTCATTGTCCATTTGGAAGACCCATTTGCGACCAAGCTTTCACTTCCTGACTGATGTCTTGAGATGTCGCTTCAATAGATCCACAAACTTTTCCTTTTCATGATGCCATCTATTTTGTGAAGTGCACCAATCCCTCCTGCAGCAAAGCACCCCCACAACATGATGCTGCCACCCCCATGCTTCACGGTTGGGATGGTGTTCTTCGGCTTGCAAGCCTCCCCCTTTTCCCTCCAAACATAACGATGGTCATTATGGCCAAACAGTTCTATTTTTGTTTCATCAGACCAGAGGAAATTTCTCAAAAAAATTATCAAAAAAATTCTCAAAAAATTTCTCAAAAAATTTCTCAAAAAATTTCTCAAAACAATTCTCAAAAAATTTCTCAAAAAATGTCTCCATGTGCAGTTGCAAACCGTAGTCTGGCTTTTTTATGGCTGGTTTGCAGCAGTGGCTTCTTCCTTGCTGAGCGGCCTTTCACGTTATGTCAATATAGGACTCGTTTTACTGTGGATATAGATACTTTGTACCTGTTTCCTCCAGCTTCCTCACAAGGTCCTTTGCTGTTGTTTTGGGATTGACTTGCACTTTTCGCACCATAGTCCATTCATCTCTTGGGGACAGAACGAGTCTCTTTCCTGAGCGGTATGACGCCTGCGTGGGCCCATGGTGTTCATAATTGCGTACTATTGTTTGTACAGATGAACGTGGTACCTTCAGGCATTTGGAAATTGTACCCAAGGATGAACCAGACTTGTGGAGGTCTACAATTTGTTTTCTGAGGTCTTGGCTGACTTCCCTATTATGTCAAGCAAAGAGGCACTGAGTTTGAAGGTAGGCCTTGAAATACATCCACAGGTACACCTCCAACGGACTCAAATGATGTGAATTAGCCTATCAGAAGCTTCAAAAGCCGTGACATAATTTTATGGATTTTTCTAAGCTGTTTAAAGGCACAGTCAACTTAGTGTATGTAAACTTCTGACCCACTGGAATTGTGATACAGTGAATTATAAGTGAAATAATCTGTATGTAAACAATTGTTGAAAAAATTACTTGTGTCATGCACAAAGTAGTTTCCTAACCGACTTGCCAAAACTATAGTTTGTTAACAAGAAATTTGTGGAGTGGTTGAAAACCGAATTTTAATGACCACCCTAAGTGTATGTAAACCTCCGACTTCAACTGTAGATGACCAGCCTATGTACAATACAGTAGTGCATATTTACATTACGTGGTTTGTAAGGATGGTAAATTAATACTGCACACAAGTGGTTGTTTTCCATGTTATTTGATCAAGACAAATGAATTAATGTGATGTGTACGTTTTGTGTCTTTGCCCAGAACGTTGCATCTTTTGATGTAAATGTTTGAGGACAGGGGTTTCTTCTTTCTGGATTCTATTAGAATGACAATCACAGAGAAATGGAGAGGGCAACAACAACAACTTACAATTACAACTATGGAATCCTGCAAGATACTGTTCTTAATTATATAACTACCTTTCTTGCCAAAGCAGAGATGCTGAAATTGTTTTAGGCCTGCGTTACAGACGTCTATAACGGTCCACCAATACTAGTAAAGGTCCATTACTATGTTATGTTTGATTTATTTCTATTTTCAGCACCCCTACTTCCCGCGGCTATGCCCAAAGGGAACATGCACACGCACACACAAATTCCAAGGAAAAACACGCATACAAGAAACAAAAGACATACTGCACATAGAGCCTTGTAAAGCCTATCTGGGAAGATTCAACACGAGCTTGGAATACAGCACCATCGCCTACTCTCTATACCTTCTCCTTTCCCTTCCTCCCATCCCCTACCCCACTCTCTTCCTCTATGCTTTCTTACCTTCCTCATTCACCTCTCCTCCTTTCCGCTCACCCCTCTCCTTCCCGGCTCAACCCACTCCTTCCCCGCTCACCCCTCTCCTTCCCCGCTCACCCTTCTCCTTCCCCGCTCACCCCTCTCCTTCCCCGCTCACCCCTCTCCTTCCCCGCTCCCTTTTTCTGTCCCTTCTTACCTGTCTTCCTATCCCCTGTCTCCATGACTGATGAGCTGAGATGTAGCCCCCTCAATCTCCGCTACCCCCTCAACCTCCGCTTCCCCCTCAACCTCCGCTTCCCACTCAACCTCTGCTCCCTGCTTCCCCCCTCAACCTCCGCTTCCCCGTTCATCTCCGCTTCCCCCCTCAAACTCCACTTCCCCCTCAACCTCCACTTCCCCCTCAATCTCCGCTCACCCCCTCAACCTCCGCTTCCCCCTCAACCTCCGCTTCCCCCTCAACCTCTGCTCCCTGCTTCCCCCCTCAACCTCCGCTTCCCCTTCATCTCCGCTTCCCCCCCTCAACCTCCACTTCCCCCTCAACCTCCGCTTCCCCCTTCATCTCCGCTTCCCCCCTCAACCTCCGCTTCCCCCTCAACCTCTGCTTCCCCCTCAACCTCCGCTTCCCCCCTCAACCTCCGCTTCCCTGCTCAATCTCCGCTTCTCCCCTCATCCCCACTCAACCTCCGCTTCCCCCCTCAATCTCCGCTTCCCCCCTCATCCCCCCACAACCTCAGCTTCCCCGCTCAACCTCTGCTACCCTGCTCAATCTCCGCTTCTCCCCTCATCCCCCCTCAACCTCCGCTTCCCCCCTCAATCTCCGCTTCCCCCCGCTTCCCCCCGCTTCCCCCCTCAACCTCAGCTTCCCCCCTCAACCTCCACTTCCCCCTCAACCTCCGCTTCCCTCCTCAACCTCCGCTTCCCTCCTCAACCTCCGCTTCCCCCCTCAACCTCCGCTTCCCCCCTCAACCTCCGCTTCCCCCCTCAATCTCCGCTTCCCCCCTCATCCCCCCTCAACCTCCGTTTCCCCCTCAACCTCCGCTTCCCCCCTCCCTCCCTGATTGCCTCTCTCCTCGCTTGTAGAAATGATCTGACGATCCAATCTGAGGTTATTACCCTGCTAGACGCATCACCACACACACATTAACACACACACATTAACACACAGCCCCAGCATGTTCCCACATACCACCCTATTACAGGACCCAAATGAAAACTGCATTTGTATTTTCTCCTGCCTCTTGTAGAAGTATAGGATATATTCTAGGAATGTGCATCTCTTTACAAACATGATTTGATAAGACCTACCCTCTTCAAAAAAGTTCCAAAGGGTTCTTCAGCTGTCCCCAAAGGAGAACCCTTTTTGGCTCCAGGTAAAGCACTTTTTGGTTCCAGGTAGAACCTTCTGTGCAAAGGGTTCTACATGGAACCCAAAATGGTTCTACTTGGAACCAAACGTGTTCTACCTGGAACCTACAAGGATTCTTCAAAGGGTTCTCATATGCGAACAGCCGAAGAACCCTTTTATGTTCCAGAGAGCACCTATTTCTAAGAGTGTAGATACATGGGCTCCGATACGATACAGGAATGATACTTTTAGTTTGAAATGATTCGGTGCGATTCGATTTGATTAGTGGAACGAATCGATGTGATTCAGTTGGATTCAATACAATACGATGAACTAACAATTGTTGCATGAACATTTCATTTTCCATTCTAAATGAATATCTGATAGTGATGGAGCTCAGGGGCTGAGCTGGATCTGTCTGAGCTGACTTCTCTGAGCTGAGTGGCCCTGTGTGTGTGCTTAGGTGTGTAGATGTATGTATTGTAGGTGCGTGTGTGTGTGTGTCGTTGGCGAGAGCAGCTGCGTGTGTGCCTTAAAATGCTTTATATTGTGTCACTGCTTGCTTCTCCATCCTTTTCACTCCTCCTTTCTCAACCCCCCTCCTCCTCCCCCTCCTCTCCCCTCCTCCTACCCTCTCCTCCTGCCAAGGTCGTTGCCCTCCCTCCTGGTTTTAGCATTCCCCTCGTATCCCCCATAATCCTTAGTGTTTGAGCAGCCGATACAAACACATTCTATTCAGCCCCCGCCAGGGGTACTCTAATACCCAACAGTGTGTGTATGTGTGTGTAAGTGTACGTGTGTGTGTATGAGTGTGTGTATGAGTGTGTGTGTGTGTGTGTGCGTGCGTGAGTGTGTGTGTGTGTGTGTGTACACGTGTGTACATGTGTGTAAGTGTACGTGTGTGTGTCTGTTTGTTTGTGTGTGTACAGGCCTTTGTGTCTAAGAACCCTCAGAGTGTTTAGTATTCTCTACGACATGCGTCCTTGCATCCCTGTTCTCCTCTCTGCTCTTTGGGAGGAGAACACCAACACTTGATAGCCCAATAGCTAAAAAAGAGGAGAGGAGAGGGGAAAGAGAATAGAAAATGTAAAAATGTAATTCGTTCCACTTTTCCAGAGGGACTGTTATCTTCCCTGCTGTCCAATTAGCCCCTGTTCATCCACAGTGTTTAACAGTTGCCCAGGTCTCCAGGTCTCCAGCTCCCCAGGTCTCCAAGTCTCCAGATCCCCAGGCCTCGAGGTCTCCAGATCCCCAGATCCCCAGATCTTTAGATCCCCAGGTTTCCAGATCCCCAGGTCTCCAGATCTCCAGGTTTCCAGATCCCCAGGTCTCCAGATCTTCAGATCCCCAGATCTTCAGATCCCCAGGTCTCCAGATCTTCAGATCCCCAGATCATCAGATCCCCAGGTCTCCAGACTGAACTGTCTGACACACTAAATAGCTATTGGGCTGTTTGGTTTGGTAAGACTGGGTCATTTGGTTAATGGACTGTGGCAGGCTTAGTTGTAATCGATGTGGAAATGGGATATGGTTCATAGACTAGTTATGGGGTTGGGTTTATAGGGAATTTATATGGGAGTTAGTTCTCAGAACTAATGGTATGGGATATGGGTATGGTTTGGTGAATATTGATACAGTATTGCAGAGTGAGAATAGGAATTTGTATTTAAAGTACATTCATCTCGGGCATCTCATTTTGCCTCTGTGTGTATGTGTGTGCGTGTGAGTGCGAGCGTGTGAGTGTGTGTGTGCTTTGTGTGGCTGTGCCGCAGGCTACCCTAGTGTGAAATCGTGTGGCGGTTCCTCCATTCCGCTTCATTTAGCCACGCATCACCCATCTCTCATTCCTGACAAGTTTCTTAACTGCTCCAAAACGCAAGCGCCTCGGGTGGGGTGGCGTGGCATGTGTGGTACTCCAAGTGGGACACTAATAAAGCTAGCCGCTGCCATGGCAACAGGGTGGAGGCTAACTTATCCTCTGTGTCTGGGGGTCCAACACCGCTCGGCTATGACACTCACACACACACACACACACACACACACACACACACACACACACACACACTCCTTAGGCGTGACGAATGGCTTCGATGGACATGGCTGTGTTGAGTCGAGCCCTCAGCCTCAGAGGGGCCAGACAAAGCCCTGTGAAACACACACACACAATCATACACAAAAACACACCCACACACACACACACACACACACACACACACACACAAAGACCGTGAAAAAGGCACAGGCTCTCAAAGAAAGAAAGGGAAGCTCACTGACTGTTCCCTTATTGAAGAAACGACACTCACTCATACTGTACTGTATAACCGTGTCCACATCCTACTGTCCAACACACACGTAGCTAGAGGGGGGGGGGGGGGGGGGCATATACGGTCGCATGATAGTGACAGTGACATTCTCTGTTTGAGAGATTTATTGCATTTCAGAGATCAGATGAAGGATACCCACACACACAATCCTTCAAACCACCCCCAACATTCTTTCCCAGGACCCCCTCACTTCTGTCAGTTATAGCAGTGGAAAAGGGCACTGGCTTCTCAGCAGCCAATCACCATGATCTTTAATAAAAGTATTACCCTTGAGCTTCCTGAGGTATGGGGGAGGGATGGGGACGCCTGTGCTCTACCTGACATTTAAGAAAAGCAGTTTTCACACACACACAAACACAGGGTTTTTCATAACCACAGAGATGATGACAAACATCTTGTAATAGAGAATGGTTATTATTATCAAGAACAACTACAGTTTCTTTGTGTTTCATAGGTAATGTAGTTATATCAGTGAGTAAAGAAACCTATGAGATTGAAGTTATAATTGACTGTGAAACCTGGAGACAATGTGAATTGAATCAGAAAGTTAGTGATGAAAGGTGAGCCAACACCAAACCTCCAGGTATTGGGTTCTATTGAGACAAATGAGATTATGAATATTTAGGGAAAAATAATGTTTTTCTTTCCCATCTGCCATTCAGCTCAGTACCTAGCTTTCCCCATGAGTGCAGCTTAGAACGACACAGACACACACACACACACACACACACAGAACAATGCAAACTGGTATAGAAGGACAGTCTATTCACTGACAGAATCAGACAGAGGACACCTGCTAGTCTGATACACCCCCCTCCTCTTACTCCCTCCACCGTTCTTTCACTCTCTCTCCCTTTTCTCTCCCTATCCTTCTCTTCTCCCTCCCTCAGTACTTTCCTCTCCCTCCCTCTTTCCCTCCCCCTCCCTCCTTCACAACCTCTCTCTTTCTCACCTCCCTCTATTAAAATTCTACTCCTTGCTCAGCCCCGTCTCTGAGAGTGGGTTAGCCAAGCGTGTCACAGTGAGAACCAGTGAATGTTAATGAACTGTGTGTGTGTGTCAGGGAAGGAGGGAGTATTCTGTGAATATGAGACATTTCAGTTCTTTGAGGGCAGAGCGAGCGGAGAGAGGAAGAGCGGAGAGAGGGAGGAGAGCAGAGAGAGGGAGAACAGAGAGAGGGAGTAGAGCGGAGAGAGGGAGGAGAGCAGAGAGAGGAAGAGCGGAGAGAGGGAGTAGAGCGGAGAGAGTGAGGAGAGCAGAGAGAGGGAGAACGGAGAGAGGGGAGAGAGCGGTGCGAGGGAGGAGAGCGGAGAGAGGGAGGAGAGCGGAGAGAGGGAGGAGAGCGAGAGGAGAGCGGAGAGTGGGAGGAGAGCGGAGAGCGGGAGGAGAGTGGAGAGTGGAGAGAGGGTGGAGAGCGGGAGGAGAGCGGAGAGAGGGAGGAGAGCGGGAGGAGAGCGGAGAGCGGGAGGAGAGCGGAGAGCGGGAGGAGAGTGGAGAGAGGGCGGAGAGTGGAGAGAGGGCGGAGAGCGGGAGGAGAGCGGAGAGAGGGAGGAGAGCGGGAGGAGAGCGGAGAGCGGGAGGAGAGCGGAGAGCGGGAGGAGAGCGGAGAGAGGGCGGAGAGTGGAGAGAGAGAGTACAGCGGGGAGCGGGTGGAGCGGAAAGAGGGAGGAGAGCGGAGAGCGTGAGGAGAGCAGAGAGCGGGAGCGGAGAGCGGGAGGAGAGTGGAGAGAGGGAGGAGAAAGGAGAGCAGAGAGAGGTAGGAGAGCAGAAAGCGGGAGGGGAGTGGAGAGCGGGAGGAGATTGGAGAGCGGGAGGAGAGTGGAGAGAGGGAGGAGAGCGGAGAGAAAAGGAACGAGGCAGTCGGCTGATTCACCACCACCCCATGCACCCATCCCTCCTTTCTCTTTATTGTCTTCTGCTTCAGTGATGGGGTGGTGGAGGTGTGTGGGAAAGGATCCCCCCTCCACACACACACACACACACACACACACAGACTGCTGCTCTTCATCCCTTCCACCTGCCTCCATCTCTCCTCTTTCTCCCAGTGTCATCACTACCTCCACCTGTATCTTATTCCCTCTCACTCCATCCATCCAGCCATCCTTCTTTTTTTCTCTCCAGCCCCCACGCCCTTCTAACCCACACACTCTGTGTCACCACCGTGGTGAAGAAAATGATCAGCCAACAAGCTGGAAGAGGTAGAGGAGAGGAAAAAGAGTGGAGAAAGAGAGGAAGAGTGAGCTCTGTCCATTCAAAATACTCCAGACGTTCCAGTTTCCTCTATGGATTACCCAGAGCCCCATGGACGGATGGAGGAGTGGAGGAGAAAAGAAAAAGACCAATAGAGAAGAGAGAAGAAAGGAATTGCACTCCGGACTGCCAGTCCGTGTGACAGGTATATATATAAAAACTCAAATCATTTCCTAACAACTTCTGCTTCTAAATGTCCCTTTGGCATTTTTCATTTCGGTTTAATCTCTCTCCCTCTCTTTCTCTATCTCTTTTCCCTCCTTCCCTCTCTCCTGTCTCCAGCCCTGCAGGCTGTGTTTGGGACTCTGGCTAATTGTGGAGTATTCTCAGGACTCCAGCAGAGGAACGAGAGAGACCCACTCTATCTTTCTTTTCATTCTAATTAATTCCCCTCTGTGCAGACACTCAAAGAGATTTTCTCTCCTTCCTTCGCTCTCTCTCTCCTTCTCTCCATCCGGCGACTTGAGAGCAGAATAATTGGGAGTGGAGATTGGCTTTTCTGTGCCTCTGCCAGAGGAGTGAACTCTACCAATCCTTCACACACCTGGTTGTGTGCGAGTGTGTGCGTGGATGAGTGTGTGTGGAATCCCTGACTTATCCCTAGGGGCTTTGGGAGGGGGTGTACCACACTAGTGTGAACCGGGCGTGCATGACAGAAAAATGAGAAAAGGAAAGAGGGAGTGAGAGAAAAAGGTAGTACAGTAGAGCACTAATCCGGTAGAAGTATTTCCCTGAGGAGGGGTGTGAGGGGAGAAAAGAAGGAAAGTACTGCTTTCACTTGAAGCCCAACCAGTGATGTGGATGGACAGAGCGAGCAAATAAACGACAAGACAGAGAAGAGGAGAGAAGAGACGAGGAGAAAAGACATCGGCCCCTTCACAACATCAGCAAGTCACCCAGACTGAGAAGAATGCACAAGACAGAAGTCAATTGACAAACAAACAAATGCTCATACTGTCAGCCCCTTCAACCTCTTTGCTTTCTGGTCTGTCTCTCTCTTAGGGCAAAGTGCCAAATACAGACACACATGCACACACGCACACGCACACACACGCACACACAAACACACGCACACACTCACTCACACACAAAAGAACAGAATGAGAGAAACCTGGCTTCGTCTGGGACCCTTTTTTTCAGGATTTTTTGTTTTTAGCACCCATTTATTTTTTCCCTCTTTGCCCTCTTCACACTCCTCCATCTCTCCTCCATCTCTTCACTCTCCTCCATCTCTTCACTCTCCTCCATCTCTCCTCCATCTCTCCTCCATCTCTTCACTCTCCTCCATCTCTCCTCCATCTCTCCTCCATCTCTTCACTCTCCTCCATCTCTTCACTCTCCTCCATCTCTCCTCCATCTCTCCTCCATCTCTACTCCATCTCTTCACTCTCCTCCATCTCTCCTCCATCTCTTCACTCTCCTCCATCTCTCCTCCATCTCTTCACTCTCCTCCATCTCTTCACTCTCCTCCATCTCTTCACTCTCCTCCATCTCTCCTCCATCTCTTCACTCTCCTCCATCTCTTCACTCTCCTCCATCTCTCCTCCATCTCTTCACTCTCCTCCATCTCTCCTCCACCTCTCCTCCATCTCTTCACTCTCCTCCATCTCTCCTCCATCTCTTCACTCTCCTCCATCTCTCCTCTCCATCTCTACTCTCCATCTCTTCACTCTCCTCCATCTCTCCTCCATCTCTTCACTCTCCTCCATCTCTCCTCCATCTCTTCACTCTCCTCCATCTCTTCACTCTCCTCCATCTCTTCACTCTCCTCCATCTCTCCTCCATCTCTTCACTCTCCTCCATCTCTTCACTCTCCTCCATCTCTCCTCCATCTCTCCTCCACCTCTCCTCCATCTCTTCACTCTCCTCCATCTCTCCTCCATCTCTTCACTCTCCTCCATCTCTCCTCTCCATCTCTACTCTCCATCTCTTCACTCTCCTCCATCTCTCCTCCATCTCTTCACTCTCCTCCATCTCTTCACTCTCCTCCATCTCTCCTCCATCTCTTCACTCTCCTCCATCTCTCCTCCATCTCTCCTCCATCTCTACTCCATCTCTCCTCCATCTCTCCTCCATCTCTTCACTCTCCTCCATCTCTCCTCCATCTCTCCTCCATCTCTCCTCCATCTCTACTCCATCTCTTCACTCTCCTCCATCTCTTCACTCTCCTCCATCTCTCCTCCATCTCTTCACTCTCCTCCATCTCTCCTCCATCTCTTCACTCTCGTCCATCTCTTCACTCTCCTCCATCTCTTCACTCTCCTCCATCTCTTCACTCTCCTCCATCTCTCCTCCATCGCTTCACTCTCCTCCATCTCTTCACTCTCCTCCATCTCTCCTCCATCTCTTCACTCTCCTCAATCTCTCCTCTCCCCAATCTCTCCTCTCCTCAATCTCTCCTCTACTCCATCTCTCCTCAATCTCTCCTCTACTCCATCTCTCCTCTCCCCCATCTCTCCTCTACTCCATCTCTCCTCAATCTCTCCTCTACTCAATCTCTTCTCTCCTCCATCTCTCCACTCCTATATCTCCCCTCAATCTCTCCTCTCCTCAATCTCTCCTCTCCTCCATCTCTCCTCAATCTCTCCTCTACTCCATCTTTCCATCTCTCCTCTCCTCCATCTCTCCTCAATCTCTCCTTTACTCCATCTCTCCTCTCCTCCATCTCTCCACATAGGCTATAAGAACACCATATATCTTTCACACAAACCCTTCTCTCTCTCTCTCTCTCTCTCTCTCTCTCTCTCTCTCTATCACTCTTTCCAATCCCCCCTCCTCACACCTCCCTTCTTTTTCTCTTTGCCTGCTGCTCCCTCACTTGCCCGGTCTCATTGTCTTCACACACAGCCGGAGTGTTTTAGTGTGAGTGTGTGTACGGCGTAACCAACCCATTCTGCAGTAGAGCCGCAGAGCACAGGGGGAGCCTGAGGTGAGTACTCACCGATTCTTTCCCATACCAAATCCTCCTCTGTTTGGTGTCACATGAGGACTGTGTTTGTGTGTCGGGCTATTTTTTCTCTGTGTGTCTGGCTGTTTTTTCTCTGTGTGTCTGAGTGCTTGCGTGTGTTTTTGTGTGTGTATGTGTAGTATCAGTAAGAGGAGTGTGTCAAAGGGGTTAATTATGTCAGGTTTCTGTAATCCCCATGGAATGGTATGTTGAGTACGAGATATGACTGTGGTAGACTGGATGTTCAGATATCTCAAGGATCACCCGGTTCCCTGTGCCAATGTGCGGGTATGTGCCAATGTGTGTACGTGCCAATGTTGGTGTGTGTGTTTATGTGTGTGTTTGTGTGTTTATGGAGCCCCAGGGTGAGACTGGCTTGGACTATAATGCTCTGGTTATGAATTACTGACCATGGCTTCAGCCTCACTCCCTGCTATTTCGCATTAAGCATGTAGACACACACACACACACACATCGCATTCCATGGCAGATTTGAGTATTTCCCGGGGGTGAACAGAAATAGATCTAATTCTAAATCAGGACTGAGCAGAGGGCTAGTGCTCAAACTACCCCCATAACACTTGCAGTCCTGCAACACACACACACACAAACACACACACACACACACACACAAACACACACACACACACACACACACACACATTGCAGCTCAGCTGCTGCTGCACAATATCATATTTGATTGTTCACTTTGTGCTTGAATCATTCAGACAGAATGTGCTTTACAAGTTTACATTTGGTGTTTGAGATATCCTAGTGTTTTCAGGAGCTCAGTGAGAGCCTGCTCCTGTAGTCCATCTGAGATCAGGATGAGATCTGAAATCAAAACTAGGATTCAGATGAGGATTAGAACAGGGGATTACCATCTGACTCTGGTTTGGTTTTACAAAGCCACAGATGAACCATCTGGGGGGGGGGGGGGGGGGGGGGGGGGTAAAGGGGGAGAGATTAGGAGAAGCCGTGAAGGCCAGATCCAAACAAACACCTGTTTGTTACAACTAAATGGGATAACGACAAAGGAGTGTAGTGAAGAAGGAGACAGGAGGAGGAGAACAGGAAGAGGAAGTGAAGTGGGAAAGCAAGAAAGGATGAAAAGGGTGAAAGAGAAAAAGGAAAGAAAACAGAGGAGGAAGGGTGCAACCCAGTCTCCAAATAATACACCAACCTGTGGCGTAGCAGCAGTAACAGAATTACACCATGGCTTGACGTTTAATTACACCATGGCTCGACTTGAAATTACACCATGGCTCAACGTTTAATTACACCATGGCTTCCCGTTTAATTACACCATGGCTCAACGTTTAATTACACCATGGCTCAACGTTTAATTACACCATGGCTCAACGTTTAATTACACCATGGCTCAACGTTTAATTACACCATGGCTCAACGTTTAATTACACCATGGCTCAACGTTTAATTACACCATGGCTTGACGTTTAATTACACCATGGCTCAACGTTTAATTACACCATGCCTTGATGTTTAATTACACCATGGCTCAACGTTTAATTACACCATGGCTCAACGTTTAATTACACCATGGCTCAACGTTTAATTACACCATGGCTCAACGTTTAATTACACCATGGCTTGACGTTTAATTACACCATGGCTTGACGTTTAATTACACCTTGGCTCGACGTTTAATTACACCATGGCTGATGTTTAATTACACCATGGCTGACGTTTAATTACACCATGGCTGACGTTTAATTACCTCATGGCTCGAAGTTTAATTACACCATAGCTTGATGTTTAATTACCTCATGGCTCGAAGTTAATTACACCATGGCTTCACGTTTAATTACACCATGGCTTGATGTTTAATTACACCATGGCTTCACGTTTAATTACACCATGGCTCAACGTTTAATTACACCATGGCTCGACGTTTAATTACACAATGGCTGATGTTTAATTACACCATGGCTGACGTTTAATTACACCATGGCTCAACGTTTAATTACACCATGGCTCAACGTTTAATTACGCCATGGCTCGAAGTTTAATTACACCATGGCTTCACGTTTAATTACCTCATGGCTCGAAGTTTAATTACACCATGGCTTCACGTTTAATTACACCATGGCTTCACATTTAATTACACCATGGCTTCACGTTTAATTACACCATGGCTTCACGTTTAATTACCTCATGGCTCGAAGTTTAATTACACCATGGCTTCACGTTTAATTACACCATGGCTTCACGTTTAATTACACCATGGCTTCACGTTTAATTACACCATGGCTTCACGTTTAATCACGCCATGGCTTGACGTTTAATTACACCATGGCTCGACGTTTAATTACACCATGGCTCAACGTTTAATTACACCATGGCTTGATGTTTAATTACACCATGGCTCAACGTTTAATTACACCATGCCTTGATGTTTAATTACACCATGGCTTGATGTTTAATTACACCATGGCTCAACGTTTAATTACACCATGGCTCAACGTTTAATTACACCATGGCTTGATGTTTAATTACACCATGGCTCAACGTTTAATTACACAATGGCTCGACGGTTAATTACTCCATGGCTCAACGTTTAATCACGCCATGGCTCGACGTTTAATTACACCATGGCTCAACGTTTAATTACACCATGGCTTGATGTTTAATTACGCCATGTCTCAACGTTTAATTACACCATGGCTTGATGTTTAATTACGCCATGGCTCGACGTTTAATTACACCATGGCTCAACGTTTAATTACACCATGGCTTGATGTTTAATTACGCCATGGCTTGATGTTTAATTACACCATGGCTCAACGTTTAATTACACCATGCCTTGATGTTTAATTACACCATGGCTTGATGTTTAATTACACCATGGCTCAACGTTTAATTACACCATGGCTTGATGTTTAATTACGCCATGGCTTGATGTTTAATTACACCATGGCTCAACGTTTAATTACACAATGGCTTGATGTTTAATTACACAATGGCTCAACGTTTAATTACACCATGGCTGACGTTTAATTACACCATGGCTCAACGTTTAATTACACCATGGCTTGACGTTTAATTACACCATGCCTTGATGTTTAATTACACCATGGCTTGATGTTTAATTACGCCATGGCTGACGTTTAATTACACCATGGCTCGACGTTTAATTACACAATGGCTTGATGTTTAATTACACCATGGCTCAACGTTTAATTACACAATGGCTTGATGTTTAATTACACCATGGCTCAACGTTTAATTACACCATGGCTCAACGTTTAATTACACAATGGCTTGATGTTTAATTACACCATGGCTTGATGTTTAATTACACCATGGCTCGACGTTTAATTACGCCATGGCTCGACGTTTAATTACACCATGGCTTCCCGTTTAATTACACCATGGCTTCACGTTTAATTACGCCAAGGCTTAACGTTTAATTACACCATGGCTCAACGTTTAATTACGCCATGGCTTCACGTTTAATTACACCATGGCTTCACGTTTAATTACACCATGGCTCGACGTTTAATTACACCATGGCTTCACGTTTAATTACACCATGGCTTCACGTTTAATTACGCCAAGGCTTCACGTTTAATTACACCATGGCTCAACGTTTAATTACGCCATGGCTTCACGTTTAATTACACCATGGCTTCACGTTTAATTACACCATGGCTCAACATTTAATTACACCATGGCTTCACGTTTAATTACCTCATGGCTTGACGTTTAATTACACCATGGCTTCACGTTTAATTACGCCAAGGCTTCACGTTTAATTACACCATGTCTCAACGTTTAATTACACCATGGCTCGACGTTTAATTACGCCATGGCTCAACGTTTAATTACACCATGGCTCAACGTTTAATTACGCCATGGCTCAACGTTTAATTACACCATGGCTCAACGTTTAATTACACCATGGCTCAACGTTTAATTACACCATGGCTTGATGTTTAATTACGCCATGTCTCAACGTTTAATTACACCATGGCTCAACGTTTAATTACACCATGGCTTGATGTTTAATTACGCCATGGCTCAACGTTTAATTACACCATGGCTTCACATTTAATTACGCCATGGCTCGACACCATGTGTTGCCATATCTTAGGTGTTAGTTAAACTCCACAAAAGTGAAACTTCAACTTAAGTTCAGGCATTCATTCCTACTGGTTAAGTTAATGGTTAAGGTTTGGGAAAGGCTTAAAACAAAAACTAAAAAACAAGTGCCTATTATTGGGATTGAACATGTGACCCTCAGAGCCAGAGGCTGTGGCTTAAACTCCCATCCAGTGAATCCTCCACTGTAACCACCAGTCAGGGTTCTTTAGGCCGTGCGTGAGTGAAGTCAAGCCAAAACTCATCCGTTCAAACTCTTCCCTTCTTTCTGTCTCTCATCGCAGCCAGGGAGTGAGCAGAGAGGGAGAGAACGAGGACCAGAGGAAAATCCATTAATTCACACAATTTCTCTCTCTATCACTGCAGCCAGGTAAAGAGAGGGTGGAAGGGGGAGACAAATCTCTGACAGTGTACTGACCGTCTGGGTTTAGTTATTCTCTCTATATGATCAGTATTGATTTCTGCGTCATCTTACACACACACACAGACACACAGACACATCAAGATCCATTTCGAAATCCGATGTTTGTCCAGGTACCCAGCACGTCGGGAGATGCCTTCATAACCGGCCACTAGGGGCAACGGTGAGCACTATTACCATCAAGTAGGCTTGGGTTTTGCTAGGGTGTTGTGGTCAGGCTGGTGTAAACCGTGAGTTTGAGCTCTGAGGATAGCGTGTATAATCCCAGTGATAGGCACTTATTTTTTATTTTACCCTATTCCAAATCTTAACCCTTAACTTGATTTGGAATTGATGCCTAAACTTGATCGTGAAGTTGCTTTTGTTTTAACCCTACCTAAACCTTACATTTTTACTTAACCCTGCGGAATTAATACCTTATCCAGCCGCGAAGAGCAACCCAGGGTATCCAAAGCACCTCAAAAACGTAAAAACCTCAAAGTTTGACATTTAGAGAAACGTGGACAAATGTCAGAATCTAAAATCAAATTGGTCAAACGGTGAGAATTTGTTGCAGACAGACACACGCACACACACACAGTATTAATTTCAGCTCTGTCGATCGTCTCCCCTCCTTCCCTCCCCTCCTCTTCCTCCTTCTCCTCAGGTGAGGGACTGTGTAATATGTTGCAAGGGCAGTGTTGTCACGGATAAAGCTGGTATAGCAGGATGAAATACACACACACACACACGCACCCCCCCCCCACACACACACACACATACACTGGGATGAGATTATAGGTAGCGCTTAGCCCCTCTGCAGGTGCAGCATCAAGATTAATGAGCCGTCATCAGCCAATCAGGTCAGCCGTATTCCAAAAAGCTGCGTGGGCCAGTGCAGGTCAGGGCTGTGTGTGTGTGCACCCTCGCGCGTGTGTGTGTGCACCCTCGCGCGTGTGTGTGTTTGTGGTAGTAGGTGTGTGATTGCGTGGACAAGGTTGCTGTGAGAGATTGAGAGGGAGGATGCCCTGATTAGCAGTGAACTTTTTAAAGTCTCTCCTACTCCTCACTCTGCAAGTGTGTTCCCTCTCCCTCCCTATCTATTTCATCATCTCGCTCAACTTTTTTCTCTCTCTATCCATCTCCATCCCTCTCCCCTCAAGTCCTCATTTGGGGTGCAGAGCAGGTCAGTTCCAGCAGCAGAAGGGTGTGTTAGATGAATTAAACATCAGGTCAGGTAAAGGCCATTTGGAAGACGAAGAGGAATGTTCTATCCGGGGGTGGAGTCTAATGATCTGAACAGTGTGGTTGGTGGCGTGCATGTGTAAGAGGTCAGGAACTACCCGTCCACATCCTTTGTTCACTAATCCTTTCTCTAGCCAGCATTTCTATCCCTCTTTCTTCTTGTTATGTCCATCTCCTCTCCTCTCTTCTCTCGTTCTGCATGGCCCATTGCCACTTCTACTTTGTGAGCAGCTTACAGAGAGCTATCTGGGGCAGGCTGCCCTCTCTCTCCCTCGGTCTAGCTCCCTGGTCTCCTTTTCTCTCTTGTCTTGCCTGCTTGAAGAGATCTATGCTGAGCTGACATCAATTCCTCATTCAATAGTCATTTTCTTTTCCCAGACTCCTCCCTCCCTGTCTTCCCCTGCCTTCCTCACTCACGTCCCTTTCTGAGATTACTGTGACCTTTCTCTCTTTCCCTCTCTTCCCAGACTCAGGTAATCCCTCCAGCCCCATACTTAGCTCAGACACTGGTTGTCTCTCTTTCTGCTCTTTTTACACATTCCTCTCTTAGTTCTTGCCCTTTCCTCTGCGGCTGGTGTCTGGGAGTTGAGCTGAGTGACGGTGACTCTGAGAAAGGGTTGGGTTGATTTATAGCCTCCCAGTCATCCCTGGTATCAGCATCATATGCACTATCCTACCAGCTATAGATTGTGTTGTACATGTTTAGACAGGGTGAGTGAGACAGCTTATAGCTGCTCTGAGGCCCCTTGTATAATACTCTTTGATAGCTTAATCCTCTGTAATTGAGGGTAGAACAGCTCCTGTTCCCTGTGTTTCTTTCCTTTACCCACAAGAGGGAAGAGTTGAGCCAGTCTATGGTGTATGTAGGGTGCAGTTAAATTGTCACTGAATGTAGGAGGGTGCATGTGTGTGTCTAGCACAGAGAGAAAGACCCTGTGTGGATATTTGAATAGGGTCTTTGTTAGCAGGGCTGAGAGACAGTGAGCCGTGAGAGAGACTCGGACACACCGCAATACCTGACACCCCCCCCCCCCCCCCCCCCCCCCCCTCGTCCAAGCAACCCTGGGCCCCCAATCCACACATACACTCTCATCCCGAAATACCTCATCCTGAAATACCTCATCCTGAAATACTTCATCCTGAAATAGCTCATCCTGAAATAGCTCATCCTGAAATAGCTCATCCTGAAATAGCTCATCCTGAAATACCTCATCCTGAAATACCTCATCCTGAAAGCCTGTCCTATAATACTCTTCCCCCTCTCTCTATACCGCCTCTCTACGTCGCTACTTCTTTGGCTCTTCCTCTCTAGATCTGTACCTCCCCCCTCCATCTCTGCCTCCCCGTCTCTCTTTCTGACTTTGTGTTTGAACAACTGAAACTGTTTCCTTGTTCCTGGCCCTCTGCTTTATCTGACCAGGAGGAGGGGAGAAGGGGGGCTGTTGACTTACCTGTGGCTAATACACAGGGAGCACTGTGTGTGAGAAGAGAGGGGGTGGGAGAAAAAGGGGAGGGAGGGAGATAGATAGAGCAAAAACAGGTGCATACACATGGATGGGTTCAGGCTAGCAGATATCAGAAATGGAGACCCATTGATGTTTTATTGAGTAGTCTCAACAAAATGAACATAGGTTCATGGAAGAATGGGAATGCAAACTCTCAGACAGTCACAATACTTCCTTTACCATCTCCTGTAGAAGAACATGGAGAATAAGGGTGAGTACAGCATGAGATATGGAGAGGTAGAGGAGAGGGTGTGGTCTGTTACGTTAGTATTTTCAGTTGCATTGACTGATTGGCTTATGGAATGTGGGGCTTTGAGTATGAATCCGATGGTAGATTTAGTGTGCAGAAGACATCATGCTATGGGTGTATTATCTGTGGTGTGTTGCAATGCTTTGAGTGGCTGAGGCAGCGAGTAGGGAAAGCAGTGAAATACATACATCTCACTCCTCTGCTCCCCCTTGCCTCTTCCTACCTATATATCCTCGTTTCATCTCCTATTCTCTCTCCGAACCTACCCTCTATCTCCCTCTCCTTGCCTCTCCCTACCTATATATCCTCGTTTCATCTCCTATTCTCTCTCCGAACCTCCCCTCTATCTCCCTCTCCTTTCCTCTCCCTTCTCCGTGCTTCTGTCTTTGAAATTCTGTTGTGGTTTATTCATTGAGTAGTGAGTTATACCAAAATGCTTATTGTTCTGATATAGAGTTAGGAGATATACCAAGATACTTATTGTTCTGTTGTAGTTTTACCATATAGTAGAGTTAGGAGATATACCAAGATACTTATTGTTCTGTTGTAGTTTTACCATATAGTAGAGTTAGGAGTTATACCAAGATACTTATTGTTCTGTTCAGAGGATTGTCTTAACTCATGTCATTAGAAGAAGAATGGCGATATCGTCTCTTTTCATCTAGAATTGATGACGGCACAACAACCCATACTGTTTATGACGCAGCATATAGAACTTATTGTAATCATAACTAATGGTAGATCCCGGTTGGATGTCGTTGGCTTAGGGGAACACAGGGACAGCATTGTCTCTTTGCAAGGAGGAGGGTGGCTTCAACAAGGGAACGTTTCGATGCGCGTGAGTGTGAGTGCGTGCGCGTTTGTGCGTGGAGGGGGTTTGAGTTAACAAGAGACTGAAGTAATCTCAGAGTTCTCTAAAGTGATGAAACTGGTCGGAATGTGTCTGGAAGACAGGACATCACATTTGATCCTAATGTGTCACTGGAGTTATTTGTGGACTGTGGGGGATGACTCATAACACTCTACAACCCCTCCCCTCTGCTAACCTCCCCATCTTGTCACCCCCTCACTTCAATTCCCTCTCCCCTTTTCTATTCCCTTCTCCCCCCCCTCCCTTCACCTGCTTCTTCTTTCTCCGGGGGCGAAGATCGTTAGGTGTCTTATCTAAAGGTCTTTACATCACAGCCCTGTTATCACTGCAGCCAGGGCGCCTCTCGCTTCTCTCCTCCCTCCGCAGAAAATACATTGAACTGAGGAAGGGAGAAATGGAGGGATGGAGAGATGAAAGAAAGTGGGGCGGAGAGGTTCGACCTGTCTGGACAGCCTCCTTTCCTTGTTTGTTTTGGTGAACATGGAAGCGGGCATTGACGCAGGCTGGAACAATGTAATCAATCCAATCCAGAACGGGGTCTGGAAATAGTGACTAATAACCGCACACACACGCAGAAACAGACACATACACTTATCACTGCTGTCACGTGTGTGTAGTGGACTCAGGCAACAGAGTCTGGTTTATATCTGTGAGTGTGTTTACTGTATATAAATGTAGAATAAGCTAATACGCTTTCCGTATTCCGTCAAACTTGCCTGGCTGTTGACCATAGGGATCAGCTCTAGGATTATGTCACTCAAAGCCAAGACCTCGGCTTATCAGCACTCACACACACACAGAGAAATGGTACGTAATTCAAACCTGTTCCCACCACAAACACATTATTTGATTATAGCTCTCTCTACCTCTCCTTTTACTATCTGTTTCTGTCTCACCTTCTTACCCTCTATCATTCTTAACTTCCATCATCCCTCTTCTCTCTCAGTCTCTCTCTCTTAACCCCTTTCAGTTTTAGGTAATGATATTTCAGGTCTTCCTTCATTCCTTCATTCCCTCTCTCTGTCCCTTCTCTCCCCTCTACTCGCTCTATCCCTCTCTTTGTCCCTCCTCTCTCCACTCTACTCCCTCTATCCCTCTCTTTGTCCCTTCTCTCTCCCCTCTACTCACTCTATCCCTCTCTTTGTCCCTCCTCTCTCCAATACCTCTATCCCTCTCTCTGTCCCTGATCTCTCCCATCTACTCCATCTATCCCTCTCTCTGTCCCTCATCTCTCCCCTCTACTCCCTATATCCCTCTCTTTGTCCCTCCTCTCTCTCCAATACCTCTATCCCTCTCTCTGTCCCTCCTCTCTCCCCTCTACTCACTCTATCCCTCTCTTTGTCCCTCCTCTCTCTCCAATACCTCTATCCCTCTCTCTGTCCCTCCTCTCTCCCATCTACTCCCTCTATCCCTCTCTCTGTCCCTCCTCTCTCCCATCTACTCCCTATATCCCTCTCTTTGTCCCTCCTCTCTCTCCAATACCTCTATCCCTCTCTTTGTCCCTCCTCTCTCCCCTCTACCCCCTCTCTCCATCCTTCCGCTCTCCCCTCTACTCCCTCGATCCCTCTCTCCATCCTTCCTCTCTCCCCTCTACTCCCTCTATCCTTCTCTTTGTCCCTCCTCTCTCCCCTCTACTCCATCTATCCCATATACCCCTCTGAAACTCTAGGAGCTCTTAAACTACAAAACAGCTCGTTGTTCTGTGGGATCAACTTTCAGAATGAATAACCAAACTATGTTTATAGTGTGTGTGCATATGTGGTATTACCTCTCCTAGGCCACTGATTGTTGACTTGTCCATATCCAACCAGTTAATAATGTAGAGGCTGTTTTTACTCTCTCATCTTCTGCAACATAGCACCAATAATGACCTCCTCGAAACAAGATGGAAGGAGAAGACGATGACTCACACAGTGAGAAGACGATGACTCACACAGTGAGAAGACGATGACTCACACAGTGAGAAGATGATGACTCACACAGTGAGAAGACGATGACTCACACAGTGAGAAGACGATGACTCACACAGTGAGAAGACGAGAGGATAGAGGAGAGGGCAGGGGGATACTCTGAGTTGCTATTCATTTCATGAGAAGGAATTCCCCTTGACCACGCCGACAAATTGGGGAAACAAACATTTGTTCTCATCCATTATAAAAGAGCCAGCTTCGTTCTCGATTTTTGTTATTCAGAAATAACAAAGCATACCGAAAGGCTGCTGTGTTGTTCAATGTACCAGGTCAAAACTCCCGACCTACGGTTCGCAATGTTCCAACATAGGGAAATAAAGCCTGAGAGAAGAGCCCTGTGGCTTCAGGCTATTCGTGTGGAAGAGTGGGAAATTGTGGGGACCCGGTGTCCAAGTAGACTATGTGTGTGGGAAACATTTAATCACAGGTTAGACATTTAACTCATTTAGTATAGTCAGTTTGGAGCTCCACTCACAACCTGTAGCTTTATAGTCCATTTGGAGCTCCACTCACAACCTGTAGCTTTATAGTCCGTTTGGAGCTCCACTCACAACCTGTAGCTTTATAGTCCGTTTGGAGCTCCACTCACAACCTGTAGCTTTATAGTCCGTTTGGAGATCCACTCACAACCTGTAGCTTTATAGTCCGTTTGGAGCTCCACTCACAACCTGTAGCTTTATAGTCCACTCACAACCTGTAGCTTTATAGTCCACTCACAACCTGTAGCTTTATAGTCCGTTTGGAGCTCCACTCACAACCTGTAGCTTTATAGTCCGTTTGGAGCTCCACTCACAACCTGTAGCTTTATAGTCCACTCACAACCTGTAGCTTTATAGTCCACTCACAACCTGTAGCTTTATAGTCCGTTTGGAGCTCCACTCACAACCTGTAGCTTTATAGTCCGTTTGGAGCTCCACTCACAACCTGTAGCTTTATAATCCACTCACAACCTGTAGCTTTATAGTCAGTTTGGAGCTCCACTCACAACCTGTAGCTTTATAGTCTGTTTGGAGCTCCACTCACAACCTGTAGCTTTATAGTCCGTTTGGAGCTCCACTCACAACCTGTAGCTTTATAGTCCGTTTGGAGCTCCACTCACAACCTGTAGCTTTATAATCCGTTTGGAGCTCCACTCACAACCTGTAGCTTTATAGTCCGTTTGGAGCTCCACTCACAACCTGTAGCTTTATAATCCACTCACAACCTGTAGCTTTATAGTCAGTTTGGAGCTCCACTCACAACCTGTAGCTTTATAGTCTGTTTGGAGCTCCACTCACAACCTGTAGCTTTATAGTCCGTTTGGAGCTCCACTCACAACCTGTAGCTTTATAATCCGTTTGGAGCTCCACTCACAACCTGTAGCTTTATAATCCGTTTGGAGCTCCACTCACAACCTGTAGATTTATAGTCCGTTTGGAGCTCCACTCACAACCTGTAGCTTTATAGTACATTTGGAGCTCCACTCACAACCTGTAGCTTTATAGGCCACTCACAACCTGTAGCTTTATAGTCCACTCACAACCTGTAGCTTTATAGTCCGTTTGGAGCTCCACTCACAACCTGTAGCTTTATAGTCAGTTTGGAGCTCCACTCACAACCTGTAGCTTTATAGTCTGTTTGGAGATCCACTCACAACCTGTAGCTTTATAATCCGTTTGGAGCTCCACTCACAACCTGTAGCTTTATAGTCTGTTTGGAGCTCCACTCACAACCTGTAGCTTTATAGTCCGTTTGGAGCTCCACTCACAACCTGTAGCTTTATAGTCCACTCACAACCTGTAGCTTTATAGTCCGTTTGGAGCTCCACTCACAACCTGTAGCTTTATAGTCAGTTTGGAGCTCCACTCACAACCTGTAGCTTTATAGTCTGTTTGGAGATCCACTCACAACCTGTAGCTTTATAATCCGTTTGGAGCTCCACTCACAACCTGTAGCTTTATAGTCTGTTTGGAGCTCCACTCACAACCTGTAGCTTTATAGTCCGTTTGGAGCTCCACTCACAACCTGTAGCTTTATAGTCAGTTTGGAGCTCCACTCACAACCTGTAGCTTTATAGTCAGTTTGGAGCTCCACTCACAACCTGTAGCTTTATAGTCCACTCACAACCTGTAGCTTTACACTCTGTTGGTTTGTGTTGTTGGTCTTGGCAAGCTTCATGTCCTGGTTGGTAGTTACTGTAGCTAGCACTCATGTGGCTAACTTTAGCACCGTGATGAAAAGGCTCATGAGGGAAGCCCTACAATAATAGGTTTTTCTAACTAGTGAGAATGCAAGGTTGAAAAGTCATCTTTAGACATTTTGTACTTTTCTTAAATGTAGTTTTGTAATTGACTAAACAAGAAGACAACAAGACAATTGAGTTTGAAAAAGGTCAAGTTTTTGCTGTGAGCCAATTGGGAAACCAAGGTAACCATGGGTTGTTTTCTCCACAGACGGGCAGGGCCGCAACGTTCCATTTAATACTTACTGGGACTATACATTGGCAAGTGGATAAGAGGAGAAGGGTGGGAGGAGAGGAAAGGGGAGCATGAGAGATGGAGAGTGAAGAAGAAGAAGATGAAGAAGAGATAGGCATAATGCATTTGCAGGATTATATCATGATGTCAGAGCTAAAATGGAGTTGAAGATTAAAGAGTGCCCATAGCAGAGGGCTTCATGTACAAATGATAGTATGAAATAAATGATTGTATGGTCAGAATAAAGATGGAGCATTGGATACAGCAGTAAGGCTACTGACTGAGATGAAGGGCATTGGAGTTGACGGAGTGGAAGAGAGTGGTGGATGTGATAGACTGGTGTTCCAGTATTACTGTAACTCCCTGCTGTCAGACAAGCTGAAAGTGTTAAAGTCAACGAGAGTGAGAAGGCTACACACACACAGTTATATCGACAGAAACGCTAAGGTTGAGAGGAGAGGATGCTCACAAGTACTCAGACACTAAAACAAATATACAGTCACACGTCTATATGGGGGTTGGGGAGTTGATGGTCTCTGTGACAAACTCGCTGCTGTTTTCTATGGCTTTCTATTCCTATGTGATTTTCTCTACTGTCACGTAGGGTCCAAAGCCATTGGGTACAGAGTGGAACATCTGCTAAAGAAAGAGGAGAGCAATGGGGTCTTCAGGGCTTGAGGAAGAAGAGGTTTTAACTAATCTGCAGCATAACTCAACACACACTTCAATCTCCTCTTTGTGCCAGACTGGGTTCGAACGCCTTTCGTTTCATTTTCCTCTATTTATTCATCTGTATGAATTACATTTGAATGAATAAATTAATTTTATTTTTGTGTCAAATCGCCAGTTGGCAACCCATCCCTTATGGGATTAATTGACACATAAACAAACATTGCAATAATTCACTGTGATCATTCAGTGATAATACTTCTTCCAGTGCATATATACATGTTTATTTATTTGTATTATTTTTACTGCTCTAGGGTTATAATCATTGCATACTTACTTACCATGCACCTTACTTACTATTACGTATTCATTTATTTTTCACTGTTTATGCGGTGCGCAGTGCACAGAATACCGGAAGAATGATCACAGTCAATTATTGTAATGTTTGTTTATGTGTCAATTAATCCAGATCGGGATGGGTTGTCAACTGATGATTTGACATGAAAATAAAATGTCATGCCTTGAGGTGTCTTCTGTAAGCAGCCCAAGCTCAGGCTCAGAATGAACTGGCCCAGTATGAGACAGGTTGAACAGAGCAACACTTTCCTACAACACACACAAACAAAAAACACACATACACTCCCTAATGGACACTTGTTCATGCTGACTCAGGTTGGTATCTAATGAAGCTCTCAATTGTACCACCTGTCTCTTAATCTCACAGTAGCATGTGATTGGCTAATGGCAGAGAGGAAGATCTGTGACTGTTAGTCCATATGGGAGAGAAAGATTCAAATGACCACAAAGGTGTGTTAAAGTATTCTCCAGCCAGGCATATCTGTGGGCTCCTGACAACTGTCTTTTCTGACAAACCAAAGATTGCACCTCAATTGTAAAATAGATAGACTGTAGCTGACAATCAAGCAAACTAATGTGTGTGCTGCATATCACTTGTATATCACATTGAATATTCTTTCTGCCTCAGCTGGACTGTAATCTGTCATAATACATTATTTCAGGTGTAATAACTCCTGATGCTAGTCAGTTCCGTCCTGTAATGCTGTAGGGAGAGTCTGATAAGAAATGAGCTTGTGTGTGTGTGTGTGTGTGTGTGTGTGTGTGTGTGTGTGTGTTTGTTTGTTTTGTGTGTTTTAGGCTAGTTATGGGCTGAGATATCGATTGGCACAGAAACTTTCTCTCCATTAAGTTTCCCACACAAAATATCAGGAATCTATTAACCTCAAACATTCTAACGTTCTCACACCTCAACATCCCCTTGAAAAGTTTCAGTTTAGCTTCAATTTTAATCATTTCTGAAGTGTTCTTTTGCCTGCTGGATAAGAAGTTTGCCTACTTGTGCAGCAGTATTTACTGACATAAAAAGTGGATTATACTTTAACACCTTGTCTCTGTTTCTCTCTGCAGTTATTACATGTCTTAGTCAGACCACGCCCCAGTTCACCTTCACCTGTTTTTGGAGTCTGCACGGCTTCTGTCGGAACAGGATGAGATGCAGGAGAAACGGAGGGATCAGGAGACTGAGGTGTGAAGGAAGCCTGGAGCGACTTCACCCTCTTCTTCATTCTCTCAGAGACTCTGGCCACGATTGTGACGGCATTCTAATTTCTACATCCAGATCCTTTTCTTCACGCTGTGGTGCGTCTCTCCTCCACCTGCAGCAGCTGTTCAATCAGCAGCTTCACTGGAGTGCATAGGTAGAGGTCAAAGCTCAAAACTCAAAACTAACGTTCTTTACAATCTCCTACACCACGGAAACACACGTGCACACACACACGTGCACACACACACACACATGAATTAAAGTCCTGTGTAGGTCTATAAATGCCAGTGGGGTGTAGGGACACCTATCACCTGTTTATGATGAAAGTAGTGAATGTGATTGTGTGTGCACTGAGACTTCATTGCAGCTGGACCACAGAGAGTTGCAGGACTGCACCTACCAGTTAAGATAAGCATATGCTGCAGAATGAATGCCCTTTACACGCACATGCACGCAAACACACACACACGCAGGTCTCATTAGCCTGTGTAATTATGCATGGCACGTCCAGTTGGCCAGTGGAGAAGTAATTAACCTTTTCCAGCAGGAAACAGCAATCTGGGCGTCTGACACACTCACATGCACGCACACACGTCTGGTGTCACGGAAATAAAGTGTCAAAGACAGCGGCTGGCATTCAATGATAATCCCCTCACGCATATTTCCATCCAAGGCTTAAAACACTAATAATGCCAAATTACCTCTCCTCTCCCTTTATCTTCCCTCCTTTCTCTTTCTCCCTCTTCTTGTCCCCAAGTCCTTCTCTGTCTTTCTCCCTCCCTCCCTCCCTCCCTCCCTCCCTCCCTCCCTCCCTCCCTCCCTCCCTCCCTCCCTGTCTGTCTGTCTGGCTACCAAACCTCTTTCTTTCTCTCTCATCTCCCATCTGTCTGTCTCTCTCTCTCTCTCTCTCTCATCTGTCTGTCTCTCTCTCTCTCTCGTTTGTCTGTCTGTCTGTCTGTCTGTCTGTCTCTGGCTACGAAACCTCTTTTCTCCACCACTCTCCCTGTCTCCCTCTCCTTTCTCCCCTCTCTCAATCAATTTGCCCACATCCCTCTCTCTCCTGCTCTTTATCTCACAGTAAAACACATGTTCTCTGGGCAGTGAGCATGGCCTTACCTGGCTGGCAGCACCCATAGATTAACACCAGCATTCTGACTCTCACTCAGGGAGCCCTCTCGCCAAGACCACAAAAGCTGCTTTACAGTTGAAGGAGTAGGATGCCTGTGTGTGTGTGTGTGTGTGTGTGTGTGTGTGTGTGTGTGTGTGTGTGTGTGTGTGTGTGTGTGTGTGTGTGTGTTTATAAGAATAGATTAAGCGATAGGGTTGATTGTGTATTTACCCATTCCACCATTGAGGGAAAGTGAAATGGTAACACAAAGCCATTTCACAGAGATGAGCAGATATGAGTCACCATGCTACAGAAAGACTTTTCAACCAGAAAGAGAGGGAGAGGGGGAGAGAGAGAACAGTTAATGAGAGAGGGATGGAAATGGAAGAGGGAGCTAATACTCGGCAGTCATGCTAATTGGCTACATTTGCTAACTCTCTGAGGCGAGAGGATCCCGGCATTACATTTGTTTAATGCTCCCTCCATCACGTTAAAGAAAGGATTCGCTTGAATAATGAAGAGGAGCTGAAATGAATAACAGTTTGTTATTATCTGTGGGAGGGTTGTTTTTCACCTGAGTGACTATGTGTAGACTTCTATGGATCATATCCATGCTCACCGAGCCTTACTCAAGGACAAACAGCTAAAAATAGAGAGGAGTACGCGACCACTATAATAGCAGGAGCGAAGGAAGGAAGGGAGAGGGAGAGAGAACGAGTGCTGTCAGATTAGATTCGGGTCAGAAAAGATGGGAAGAGCAAGTGAGGCAGAGGGTGTTTCACACGGAGGAGATTAATCACTCTCTCTCCCTTTGTCTCACTATTGCTTTCTCTCCCTCTCTTTCTTCCTTTGTCTCTCTCTCTCGTATTCTCTTTGTCCCTCTCTCCCTCTCTCTCTCTACTCAATACCACACTATCGCACACCTGCAAGATGGGGAGGGAAGTGGGGAGGAAGAGAGACAATTAAACTGATCTATAGCGGAGTAAGGAGAAAGAGGAAACCCTCAATTTCACTCCTCATCACCTTCTCCTCTCTCCTCCTCTCCTCATCGCCTTCTCCTCTCTCCTCCTCTCCTCATTGCCTTCTCCTCTCTCGTTCTCTCCTCATCACCTTCTCCTCTCTCCTCCTTTCCTCATCACCTTCTCCTCTCGCCTCCTCTCCTCATCACCTTCTCCTCTCTCCTCCTCTCCTCATCACCTTCTCCTCTCTCCTCGTCTCCTCATCACCTTCTCCTCTCATCCTCTCCTCATCACCTTCTCCTCTCTCCTCCTCTCCTCAGCACCTCTCCTCTCTCCTCCTCTCCTCGTCACCTTCTCCTCTCTCCCCCTCATCACCTTCTCCTCTCTCCTCTCTCCTCCTCTCATCTCTCCTCCTCTCCTCATCACCTTCTTCTCTCTCCTCCTCATCACCTTCTCCTTTCTCCTTCTCTCCTCATCTCCTTCTCCTCTCTCTTCCTCCCCTCCTCACCTTCTCCTCCTCTCCTCATCACCTTCTCCTCATCACCTTCTCCTCTCCTCATCACCTCACCTTCTCCTCTCTCGTCCTCTCCTCATCACCTTCTCCTCTCTCCTCATCACCTTCTCCTCTCTCCTCCTCTCCTCATCACCTTCTCCTCTCTCCTCTCCTCTCCTCATCCCCTTCTCCTCTCTCCTCCTCTCCTCATCACCTTCTCCTCTCTCCTCTCCTCTCCTCTCCTCATCACCTTCTCCTCTCTCCTCCTCTCCTCATTGCCCTCTCATCTCTTCCCTAATGCAGATTAAAGTGAGCCATGTACTCTAATGCTCTAATTGGGCCTAGGAGATGGGAACCAATAGAGATTGATAGAGGTGGATAGAGATAGTGATAAAAGAGGAGGGGTGAGAAAGAGAGAGGGAGAGACAGGGATTGAGGGTTAAGACAAGTGAGAAACTTTAGTGATTGAGAGAGAGAGAGAGAGAGAGCTTGTGTAATTGTATGGTAATAGGTTTTGTCAGGAGCACCTGTCAGGGTCGAGCTGGAGCCGCTCTGGAGCGACGAGGAGATGGAGGAGAGGAAAGGAAGAAGGTATTGGAGTCAGGATCCCTCTGAGGAAAGTCCAATCCATGATAGCGTTACCTGATTGCCAATTTGTGTCTGTCTTCAGACATCACACACACAAAACACCCACACACATGCACTGTAGTGGAATGATGGAGTTGATTGGACAGGCTCTTGGTGCCTAACGAGGGGTCCAGGGCAATCACAGACCAGTTGCTTTGTGACTGGAGGAGAATGAAGGCCGCTACAGCTTGTATTCTCATCATTTCTCGATGAAAAGGGAGCGCTACACTGATTGTCTTCCCCCCTACTGTGCATGCAGTTGAGCTGTGTTTGAATCGGGCCTGCTGTTCAGAAATGTATACTGGAACAGAGAACTTTGATCAAACTTCTGTGATTGAGGCTGGAGTCCTAGGGACTCATCTTTTTCTCTGTCTTTCTTCCTCTCTGACTCTTTTTATCTTCACTCAATCTCTTGTTTGTCCTGCATCTCTTTTTCTCTCCTTGCACGCACACACGCACACATCGATTGTAGAGTCGATATTGAGCAGTGGCTCTCGTCTAAATTAATATTTGATTTCTCTGGGGGTTTCAGACTGGAACCCACAGCATTGAGTTACAGTCTGAGGGATTGCTCTAAACGTTGTTTGATTAAGCTTGTGTGTGTGTGTGTGTGTGTGTGTGCATGCCTGCGATACAACCCCCTACACACACATTCATGCACACAATCATACACACACATCACTTGACTAGAATGCATCACTCACTGCAAAGCCTCTGCCATTAAAGCTGTTCATTTATCAGACACACATGGTGACTTATTGATTGATGTGAGCACTAGGCCCAGAACTGTCTCTCAAACACTAGGCCCAGAACTGTGTCTCTCAAACACTAGACCCAGAACTGTGTCTCTCAAACACTAGGCCCAGAACTGTGTCTCTCAAACACTAGGTCCAGAACTGTGTCTCTCAAACACTAGGCCCAGAACTGTGTCTCTCAAACACTAGGCCCAGAACTGTGTCTCTCAAACACTAGGTCCATAACTGTGTCTCTCAAACACTAGGTCCAGAACTGTGTCTCTCAAACATTAGACCCAGAACTGTGTCTCTCAAACACTAGACCCAGAACTGTGTCTCTCAAACACTAGGCCCAGAACTGTGTCTCTCAAACACTAGGCCCAGAACTGTGTCTCTCAAACACTAGGCCCAGAACTGTGTCTCTCAAACACTAGGCCCAGAACTGTGTCTCTCAAACACTATGCCCAGAACTGTGTCTCTCAAACATTAGACCCAGAACTGTGTCTCTCAAACACTAGACCCAGAACTGTGTCTCTCAAACACTAGGCCCAGAACTGTGTCTCTCAAACACTAGACCCAGAACTGTGTCTCTCAAACACTAGGCCCAGAACTGTGTCTCTCAAACACTAGACCCAGAACTGTGTCTCTCAAACATTAGACCCAGAACTGTGTCTCTCAAACACTAGGCCCAGAACTGTGTTTCTCAAACACTAGGCCCATAACTGTCTCTCAAACAGAGTCCCCAGTTCTCTGCAGCGATATGGTGAAACCAAAAGCATGCCTTGTGTACTGTAGAATCATTCTTGTTTCAAAATCCAATAGTGTTATTCGTGCATGGTATATGGGTGCATTCTAGGGTTTAGGGTGGGAAGAACATCCTTAGTACTGCAGTCATCCATTGTAATGTAAGGATGAGAGACCCTGGTATTGTGCTGTAACTCCAAACACAAGGTATGTTTCTCTCTGTCAGTGTGTTTGTCTACTTTGTTCTGTTGTTTGTGAGATCTGATTGGCATCAGCGCAGCAGTGTCTGTGTGAGAGAGAGAGGGAGAGAGCGAGAGAGAGCGAGAGAGCGAGAGAGCGAGAGAGTGAGAGAGAGAGAGCACGCTGGGGTAATCTGCTTCTGCAAGAGTCTGTTACATTATTCATCCTCCTGGGGCTCTGCGGCAGGGAGGGAGCAGTGGAGAGGGGTGGAGGAATAGAGGAAGAGCGAAACAGAGAGGGTAAAGGACTCAGACAGAGCAGCCAAACATCTCCGCACTGAGAGATACAGTATCAGATACATTACTCCCAGATTGAAGGGGGTTATTCATGAAACTCTACAGCCACAGTAAAACAGTCTTCTAAAACCCAGCTTAAAAAATATCCAAGTGACCTTCGTGGGAGGGATCTCAGATATTTCAGACTCCAGAGTATGTTGTTCAGAGCAGATATCTGTTCTAAACAGACAGGTTCTAGTTAACCTGAGCCTTGTATTAAATGTCCACCCGAAGGCCTGGGGCGAGGCAAAGAGACAGTGTGAGGAAAGGGCTGGGTATCGATCCTCAGAGACAGACTTTGGCCCTCGGATCAGACAATATTGACAGGCTATCACCCACACACCCAGCGAAGTCTGACACTGTCTGACACCCATCATTAACACACACACGTGCATGCACACACACACACCGGAGGGAGGGTTGAGTGTGTGTGAGGTGGAGGGCTGTGTGCTTGGGATGCAGAGCACGTTCGAGGTCTGTGAAGTTCTCCTTGCAGCAAAGCCTCATTAAAGGGGCTCGCCTTAACACAGCTATCTACAGCCAGACCAGACCTGACCACACACACAGAGAGGGAAGGAGATAGAGAGAGATAGAGATAGAGCGAGTGAGATTTAAAGAGACACTGAGGAACTCAAGCACGCACACAAACACATATGAAATACTATAGAAATCTTTCTCAGGACACTGTGGTATGACACCGTGTTTGAGTGGGAGAGAATGGGCTTGTTAGAAGAAAAAAAAAGAATGTTCGCTCCCATGGTGATTTAATCAGACACACAAAAAAAGACCTGAGGAAGATCCAACTCGGCTCGAAACCTTGTCTTTTCTTGCGTCAGATCAAATCCCCATGGGAGCACACCACAGTTGCAGACATTGCTTTTTTCTTTGATCTGTCCTGCACCTGATAAGTTGTATGGGTGGGATTTGACCCCTCCCTGCAGACTCCCTGATCTTCCCTTTTTCCATGTCCTTCTCTACATCAACAGTGTTTAAACTATGTTCTCCCAAAACTATTCCCCTCCTACAGTAATATGATATTCATGTATATTTGATTGTGTCATCTCTGTGGAGACTGCCTATGGTGTGTCTGTGTGCCTTCTAAATCTGTGTTTATGAATAAGTAATAGATTGCTATGCACTGTGATTATTAAAGAAGCCATACTGCCAGGAAGCCATGATGAAATTATATTGTAATTCCTGCATCTCTGATGAATACATTTATATTTTTATTTCTTGCAATTTCTTTCCTGTTTCTGTTCCGGTAAATGAGCGCTAAAGCTCTCTTGTTTTGCACTGAGACTCCCTGACGTTTACATTTGTATGGTTTTCACAACTGCGCTGAGAGTTTTTTAATAAAACCGTCCTGTTTGTAAATATACAGTTGATGGGTGATATTTTCAGAGATATATAATAAAGTGGAGAAGACCATTTCTCAGTGGTCTACCTGGCCAGTGGTCTACCTGGCAAGTGACAGTGATTTGAGAGAGGCAGCACTGGTTGTGATGACTGCAGCTTAATAAAGACACATTAATGGGAGGCCATAATAAAGATGTATGCTGTCTCCCCCTCCCTCCTCCCCAATCCTCCCCCTCCCTCCTCCACCCATCCTCCCCCATACCTCTCTTCTCTAAAGCACATGATTTCACTGCCAGTGCTTCGCCAAGGTAAATGTTCTGAGAGTGATAAAGAGGGAGACAGGGGTAGAAAGAAGGAGAAGGGGAGGGGAGGTGAGGGTAGGGGAAAGAGTATATGTGAGGGATGGAAGTATGGAAGTATTGTAACGCTCGTCGTCCTCCTCGTCTGAGGAGGAGGAGGAAATATGGGACCAATGCGCAGCGTGGTACGTGTTCATGAGGTTTATTTGCCTGAACACTGAAATACAAAATAACAACGTGTATAAACTAAACAAACGAAACAGTCCCGTGTGGAACAAACACTGACACGTAAAAATAATCACCCACAAAACAGGCTACCTAAGTATGATTCTCAATCAGAGACAACGAACGACACCTGCCTCTGATTGAGAACCATACCAGGCCAAACACATAACCACAACATAGAAAAAGGAACATAGACTACCCACCCCAACTCACGCCCTGACCATACTAAAACAAAGACATAACAAAAGAACTAAGGTCAGAACGTGACAGTACCCCCCCCCCCCCCCCCCCCCCCCCCAAAAGGTGCGGACTCCGGCCGCAAAACCTGAACCTATAGGGGAGGGTCTGGATGGGTGTCTGTCCGCGGTGGCTGCTCTGGCGCAGGATGTGGACCCCACTCCACTATAGTCTTTGCCCGCTTCTTTACCCGCCTCCGTGGCCTCTTAAGAGCGGCGACCCTCGCCGCCGACCTCGGACTGGGGTCCCTAGCAGCGGGTCCTGAATGGACGGGAGATTCCAGCTGCACCGGACAAGCGGGAGACTCCGGCAGCGTCGAAGTGAAGGGCGGCTCTGGCAGCTCCTGACTGACGGGCGGCTCTGGCAGCTTAGGACAGGAGGAAGACTCTGGCAGCTCCTGACTGACGGGCGGCTCTGGCAGCTCAGGACAGGAGGAAGACTCTGGCAGCTCCTGACTGACGTGCGGCTCTGGCAGCTCAGGACAGGAGGAAGACTCTGGCAGCTCCTGACTGACGGGCGGCTCTGGCAGCTCCTGACTGACGTGCGGCTCTGGCAGCTCAGGACAGGAGGAAGACTCTGGCAGCTCAGGACAGGAGGAAGACTCTGGCAGCTCAGGACAGGAGGAAGACTCTGGCAGCTCAGGACAGGAGGAAGACTCTGGCAGCGCTGGACAGGAGGAAGACTCTGGCAGCGCTGGACAGGCGGGAGCACCTGGAGGAAGGAGACAGAGAGACAGCACCGTGCGTAGGGCTGGTGCCATATACCCCGGGCCGAGGAGACGCACTGGAGACCAGATGCGCTGAGCAGGCTTCATGGCACCTGGCTCGATGCCTACTCTAGCCCGGCCGATACGAGGCGCTGCGATGTAGCGCACCGGGCTATGCCTGCGCACTGGGGACACCGTGCGCCTCACGGCATAACACGGTGCCTGCCCGGTCCACCTCTCTCCATGGTAAGCACGGGCCGTTGGCTCAGGTCTCCTACCTGACTTGTGCCACCCCCCCCCCCCCCCCCCCCCCCCCCAATACATTTTTGGGGCTGCCTCTCGTCTCTGTTGCGCTGCCGTGCCAACTTCTCAAAATGCCGCCGCTCTGCTTTGGCTGCCTCCAGCTCTTCCCTGGGGCGGCGATATTCCCCAGCCTGTGCCCAGGGTCCCTCTCCATCCAAAATCACCTCCCATGTCCAGGAGTCCAGAACTCTCTGCTGCCCAATACCACACTGCTTGGTCCTTGGTTGGTGGGTGATTCTGTAACGATCGTCTGTGGTGGAAGACGGTGAGGACCAAAGCGAAGTGTGGTAAGTGTTCATATTTTTCATTAAAATAACTGAACAAAAACAATAAACAACAAACGAACAGTCCCGTAAGGTGAATGGAAAAAACACTAAACAGGAAATAATCATTCACCAAAACACAGGTGGGAAAAGGCTACCTAAGTATGATTCTCAATCAGAGACAACGAACGACACCTGCCTCTGATTGAGAACCATACCAGGCCAAACACATAACCACAATATAGAAAAAGGAACATAGACTACCCACCCCAACTCACGCCCTGACCATACTAAAACAAAGACATAACAAAAAAACCAAGGTTCTTGACAAGGTTCGTGGAGAGAGAGAGAGAGAGAGAGAGAGAGAGACAGAAAGAGGCATGGAATTGGAGGTATGGATTAATAAGAAAAAAATCTAGAAAAAGCCATTAAGAGCCCTTAGGCAAATAGTTGCTGTTATTTGGTCAATTTAACAATTTCATGATTTCCTTTGCATTTCAAATTAAGAAAGCTCTTGCCTTTCTTTGACCCTGTGGTAATCACATAAGCAGTGTGGTAATGACACATACACACCCACCCATACACACGTCATTCCTACCCTCATCCAGATATATGCCTCATTAGCTTTCAAGTTTGTCTTGCCCACGCTCTAATCATCATTTACACCCCCCCCCCCCCCTCCCCTCTCACTTTGATCCAGTCTCATTAGCATAGCAACGGAACCCTGACCCTCCGCAGGGACCTGGTAACCCTGACAACCAGAACTGGACATTCCAGCCACTGAACCCAGCAAAATATCAGGACTCCTAGGGTGTACTAGGGTCTATCTCAATAGTCTATAGAGGGTCTTCTCTATGCTACTTGTCTCCTGTCCATCACCTGGACTGATGGAGGATAAATCTAGTTGAATACTCTTCTGCAAGAATGTCAAGACAAGAGCTTAGTACATGCCAAAGTTAACTTTGTTCCACACACGCAAACACAAAACACACACACACACATACAAAACACACACACACACAAATAATAAGGCAGAGTAGTGTAGGCGTTATCTCTTCCTTTAATGAGATTCTAAGTGATTTATTTGGGTTCTATCCTGACACCTTCATAGTGAATTAATTGTGTGGGCAGACTCTCTCCCCAGCTGTTGATCTGTTCTCTGGCACCTCACAACACACCATACTGTATGGGACTCTCATAAAAACTACAAGAACAAAAACAACACATCACAAAACCCTATGTGTGCGTGTGCGTATACGTGTGCGTGTGCGTGCGTGTGTGTGTGTGCATGCGTGTGCGTGTGCGTGGGTGCGTGCCTGTGTGCATTCCGTGACAGTAATAGCTGGCACAAAACAAGATACAGGCTTCTAATAATAGAGCTGATTAACATATTGTAGAAAGCTCAGAGACAATATGCAGGAAAGATCCCAGGTGGGCCCAAGCTGAGAGAAAGAACCCCCACTGGTACCATTTCCCCAATTCAACTGATCTCTACTGTGTTTGGTGTAATGCAGTTTTACACACACACAAAAAGCGACCCTGTGTTTGGGTAGTTATAGAAGGAAAACTATTCTGAGTAGTTCTTTGGGAACACATCATTAGAGGTGTGAGGGTAGGTTTAAGATAAGGAACTATTTTAAAAGCTGTTATCTGAGGTGTTTTTTTCCTCTGTGTGTTGTGTTTCCTGTGGAGCTGCGTTGAGACGGAGCATTAGAAAGACGGAGCTTTTTAAATAGCTTATTGATCAGTCGTTCTCACACCTCCATTTCCAGAGAGAGAAAAGCTTTAGAAAGCTTTAGACTCACAGTGGGCTTTTTCCAAAGGACCGCAGGGAACTCCGCTTTGTGTCTGTAAAATTCAATTTACCTTTTCACAGATGGACAGCACTGCAGCTGGTGTATAATGTATACACACAAAAACACACAGCGATAGACACACACACACACACACACACACACACACACACACACACACACACAGATACATACAAAAAGAAAATGGAAAATGCTACCACCAGTGAATGAGTGTGTGTGCGTGCGTGCGTGCGTGTGCACATGCGTGCGTGTGCGTGCGTGCATGCTAGTGTGTAAGCACGTGTATGCGTGGGTGTATGTGAGTAGGTTTAGTGAGGTGTAACCCAGCCCTGTGTGAACCTCGGTTCTCCCTGACTGAGATACGGCTTGGTCTCGCTCCAGTTCTCTCTCTGCATTGCATTCCACCTCCACCCAGAGAACAGCATGAAAGAGAGAGAACGAGTGAGAGTGTGAGGGAGAAGGAGAATGAGAGAGGGAGGAAACAGAGAACAAACGAGAGGGCTGTTAAAACTGGGCTGGCCTGTCATGTCCTTTGTATAATAGGCTTCCAGCATCTGATGTGAACACATAAAGAGAAGAGGGAGATGGGAGAAAGAGAGGATGAAGAGAAAGAGGGGAGGGAGATATGAGAGGAGATATGAGAGAATGGGGAAAGAGGGTCGAGAGAAACATCGGAGGGAGTGGACAGATACCAATTTACTGGGTGGGAAGGATGTTCCAAAATAGGGGAGGGTTGTCAAACTTGTATTTTTTATTGGGCACAGGCGAGGGTAGTGTGTTTTCTTCCCTCGTTGCTCTTTTGCAGATTTGACAATATAATGTCTTCCATCCAGCATTCATACCATACATTAAAACATTCAAATCTGCATACATGTTTTCTATGAATCGACAAGAACAATAGAAATAGCTGATAGGCAGCGGAGAGGGCAGGTGGATCATTGTGCATGAAAGAACAGTGAAGACATGAGACACACAGCTTAAAAATATCCCCAATTGATCTTGTTTAGGGACAATACAATGATCCTACCTAGCAGAGGTGTGGACTCGAGTCACATCACATGTGTGACGGTCGTCGTCGTCTGAGGAAGAATCGAACCAAAGTGTAGCATGGTAAGTGTTCATGACTTTTATTAAACTGAACACTGAAACAAAAATAACAAAGTGCAAAACGAAACCGAAACAGTCCTGTCAGGTGCAGAACACTAAACAGAAAACAACTACTCACAAAACATAGGTGGGAAAAAGCTACATAAGTATGGTTCCCAATCAGAGACAACGATAGTCAGCTGTCCCTGATTGAGAACCATACCCGGCCAAAACATAGAAATACAAAACATAGATAAAAGAACATAGAATGCCGACCCTAAATCACACCCTGACCATACCAAAATAGAGACATAAAAAGCTCTAAGGTCAGGGCTAGACAACATGACTTGGACTCAAGTCAGACTCGAGTCACAAATATGAATCGACTTTGACTTTAACACCAATGACTCGTGACTTGACTTGGACTTGAGCCTTATGACTCGACCTGACCTGATACCTACCTGAGTAAAAAGACATTTGAAAATAAGAGAAGCATGGCTATATACAGACACCGGTTAGTCAGGCTAATTGAGGTAGTATGTACATGTAGGTATGGTTAAAGTGACTATGCATATATGATGAACAGAGAGTATCAGTAGCGTAAAAAGAGGGGTTGGCGGGTGGTGGGACACAATGCAGATAGCCCGGTTAGCCAATGTGCGGGAGCACCGGTTATTCAGGCCAATTGAGGTAGTATGTACCTGGATGTATAGTTACAGTGACTATGCGTATATGATAAACAGAGAGTAGCAGCAGCGTAAAAGAGGGGTTGGGGTGGGGGCACACATTGCAAATAGTCCGGGTAACCATTTGGTTATCTGTTCAGGAGTCTTATGGCTTGGGGGTAAAAACTGTTGAGAAGCCTTTTTGTCCTAGACTTGGCACTCCCGTACCGCTTGCCATGCGGTAGTAGAGAGAACAGTCTATGACTGGGGTTGCTGGGGTCTTGGACAATTATTAGGGCCTTCCTCTGACACCGCCTGGTGTAGAGGTCCTGGATGGCAGGCAGCTTTGCCCCAGTGATGTGCTGGGCCGTACGCACTACCCTCTGATTATAGACCGAGTCACTGGTGCTTCTTGCTTTAATTTTTGCTTGTAAGCGGGAATCAGGAGGATAGAGTTGTGGTTGGATTTACCAAATGGAAGGCGAGGGAGAGCTTTGTACGCATCTCTGTGTGTGGAGTACAGGTTATCTAGAATTTTTTCCCCTCTGGTTGCACGTTTAACATGTTGATAAAAATGAGGTAAAACTGATTTAATCTTTCCTACATTAAAGTCCCCGGCCACTGGGAGCACCGCCTCTGGGTGAGCAGTTTACTGTTTGCTTATTTCCTTGTTCAGCTGACTGACTGTAGCCTTTGTTAACTTAAGGCTAGGTGTCGTGCTAGCGGAACAACTTCTGGTGAAACTAGAGGCCGCGCAATTCAAATAAATAATCATAAAAGTTCTGGATATTACATTTATTGGTAGAACTGATTTAAGTTTCCCTGCATTAAAGTCTCTGGCCACTAGGAGCGCCGCCTCTGGGTGAGCTGTTTCCTGTTTGCTTATTTCCTTATACAGCTGACTGAGTGTAGTCTTAGTGCCAGCATCTGTTTGTGGTGGTAAATAAACAGCCACGAAAAGTATAGCTGAGAACTCTCTAGGCAAGTAGTGTGGCCTGCAGTTTATCACAATATACTCTACTTCAGGCGAGCAAAATCTAGAGACTTCCTTAGATTTCGTGCACCAGCTGTTGTTTACAAATATGCACAGACCGCGCCCCCCCCCCCCCCCCCCCCATTCGTCTTACCCGAGTGTGCTATTCTATCCTGCCGGTGAAGCGTATATCCAGCTAGCTGAATATACATGTCGTCATTCAGCCACGGTTCCGTGAAACATAAGATATTACAGTTTTGTTGTCCCGTTGGTAGGATATTCGTGATCGTACCTCGTCTAATTCATTGTCCAATGATTGCACGTTGGCGAGTAGTATTGACGGTAATGGCAACTTCCTACTCGCCTTCTGCGGGTCCTGATGAGGCATCCGCAGAGGAGGAGGGTGTTCAATTTATTTCACAGCACAAGGGGAGGGTCATGTGAAAATATTTTTTATGTTGTGGAGCGGGTTCATTATTTTACGACACCTTGAATTGGAACCCCCCACCGTCCAGTAAATGTCGATCTGTCCCTAAGAGAGGGAAGAGAATGAGGAGGACAAAGGAGATGAAGATAGAGAGCAAGATAGAATAGATTGGAAAGAGGGAGAGAGAGTGGTAAGCAATGTGTATGACTGATTACTCCGTCAGGTTGTGTTAGTGTGAGTAAAACACTCCAGCATCACTCTGCATCTGTGTGTGTGTGTGTGTGTGTGTGTGTGTGTGTGTGTGTGTGTGTGTGTGTGTGTGTGTGTGTGTGTGTGTGTGTGTGTGTGTGTGTGTGTGTGTGTGTGTGTGTGTGTGTGTGTGCATGTGTGTTAGTATGTTACGCAGACACTTCATTCCTGCAGGTTTTTAATGAGGAGGAAATTGCTTCGCTCGCTGCCTGCGCCTCTGTAATTTCTGACGCGCTGAAAGAGAGAGAAAACAATTGTGTAGCGTGCAAAGTAATATTGCCTCTCTGGCGTGAAACGATTGTGAATTGTTGACTGCTTATTTCAGAATATAGACACTATGTTCCTGTAGGAATAGCCAAGTGCTGATCATTGATTTGGATTGAATTTAGCAACCTCTATTTATAATACATAAGGCTGATTTACTTCATTGTTTTCTCTCCACATTTACATCAGGATAGATATAGAATAAAAAGGAGACCAGAGAGGAAGAGAGAGAGAGGATTGCTATACCTCTCTGGGATAACAGAGTAGAATATCTCCATAAAAACAAAATGACATCATTTTAGCAGTCCTGATCAGAAAATTGTTCTCCAGGGGATCATGCACCTACTAGTTTAGAGGAGGCACGAAGTATGTGAGGATGGAGGGGGGGTGGTTGGAGAATTGAGAAAACACCTGAAACAGCTTTTCCCTGTAATATTACATCCAAATTACAACACTGTACATGGGATCATAACACACATTAATACAGGCACATATCGTGGCATCATAATTAATACACAAATAATATAATGTGCCACATTCCATTTTAAAGAACTGATTGGGTCTCTGCTTGACACCAACAAATGCCCCATAATATCTGGCCCTGTGCCCTCCCTAATTCCAGGCATTGAACATTTCAGCAGACTTTTAGCACTTCATAACTGGCTACCTGACTATTGTAGCTCTTTGGGTGTAACATTCATTAAAAATGTTAATACCTTCTGGAAACAAAGGTCATATTATAAAGAGGATGGGACCCACCCAAATCTTTTGGGTTCCTGGATGCGTTCATATCATTATAAGGCTGTGTTGAGACCATTACTTATCAATGACCCAAGCCCATCTCAGCTAATCCCTACCATTGTGTCGCTGAGTTGTCATAATGCTTCAGCAAATGTACATTATCCCATGGGCGTTGGTAGATGGTTTGGGATGAGTCTGGCTGCAGAGTGAAGGAAAATCAGCCAACAAGAGCTCAGCATATGTGGGAACTCTTTCAAGACTGTTGGAAAAAAATTCCAGGTGAAGCTGGTTGAGAGAATGCCAAGCATGTGCAAAGCTGTCATCAAGGCAAAGGATGGCTATTTGAAGAATCTCAAATATAAAATATACTTTAATTTGTTTAACACTTTTTTGGTTACTTCATGATTCCATATGTGTTATTTCATAGTTTTGATGTCTTCACTATTATTCTACAATGTAGAAATTAGTAAAATATAAAGAAACCCCTTGAATGGGTAGGTGTTCTACAACCTTTTACCGGTAGTGTACGGGAGAATGCTATTCATTGACTACAGCTCAGCGTTCAACACCATAGCGCCTTCAAAGCTCATCAGTAAGCTAAGGATTCTGCAACTAAACACCTCCCTCTGCAACTGGATCCTGGACATCCTGAAGGGCCACCCCCAGGTTATTAAGGGTAGTCAAGCTGATCCTCTACAATGGGTGCCCCTCAGGGGTGCATGCTCAGTCCCCTCCTGTACTCCCTGGTCACCCACGAATGCATGGCCAAGCACGACTCCAACACCATCATTACGTTTGCCGACGACACAACAGGTAGGCCTGATCACAGACGATGAGGCAGCCTATAGGAAGGAGGTCAGAGACCTGGCAGTGTGGTGCAAGAACAACAACCTCTCCCTCAACATGATCAAGACAAAGGAGATGATCGTGGACTACAGGAAAAGGAGGGCCGAGCACGCCCCCATTCTAAATCGACAGGACTGTAGTGGAGCAGATTGAGAGCTTCAAGTTCTTTGGTGTCCACATCACCAATGAACTGTCATGGTCCAAACACACCAAGACAGTCGTGAAGAGGGCACGACAACGCCTATTCCCCCTCAGGAGACTGAAAAGATTTGTCATGGGTCCTCGGATCCTCAAAAAGTTATACAGTTGCACCATCGAGATCATCCTGGCTGGTTGCATCACCGCCTGGTATGGCAACTGCTCGGCCTCTGACCACAAGGCACTACAGAGGGTAATGCATACGTCCCAGCACATCACTGGGGCCAAGCTTCCTGCCTTCCAGGACCTCTATACCAGACGGTGTCAGAGGAAGGTCCTAAAAATTGCCAAGGACTCCAGCCACCCTAGTCATAGACTGTTCTTTCTGCTACCGCACGGCAAGCACCAAGTCTAGGTCCAAAAGGCATCTTAACAGCTTCTACCCCCAAGCCATAAGATTCCTGAACAGCTAACCAAATGGCTACCCGGAATTCCCCAGGGCAGCTGTATAGGCCCCTTATTTTTTTCAATCTTTACCAATGACATGCCACTGGCTTTGAGAAAAGCCTATGTGTCTATCTATGTATGCGGATGACTCAACAGTATACATATCAGCTACTACAGCAACTGAAATGACTGCAACAATTAACAAAGAGCTGCAGTCAGTTTCAGAATGGGTGGCAAGGAATAAGTTACTCCTAAATATTTTAAAAACTAAGAGCATTGTATTTGGGACAAATCATTCCCTAAATCCTGAACCTCAACTAAATAATGTGGAGATTGATTAAGTTGAGGTGACTAAATTGTTTGGAGTAACCCTGGATTGGTAACTGTCATGGTCAAAACACGTTGATACAACAGTAGCTAAGTTGGGGAGAAGTCTGTCCATAATAGAGCACTGATCTGCATCCTTAACAACACTTTCAACAAGGCAGGTCCTACAGGCCATAGTTTTGTAGCACCTGGACTACTGTTCATTTGTGTGGTCAGGTGACACAAAAATTGTCTCAGAACAGGGCAGCACAGCTGGCCCTTAAATGTACACAGAGAGCTAACATTAATAATATGCATGTAAATCTCTCATGGCTCAAAGTGGAGGGGAGATGGACTACATCACTATTTGTTTTTATAAGAAGTGTTGACAAGCTGAATGCACTGAGCTACTAGCACACAGCTCAGACACCTATGCATACTCCTCAAGACATGCCACCAATGGTCTCTTAACAATCCTCAAATTAAGAACAGACTATGGGAGGCTCACAGTACTACATAGAGCCATGGCTACATGGAACTCTATTCCACATCAGGTAACTGATGCAAGCAGTAGCATCAGATTTGAATACTGGTATTACAGAGAAAAACAAAACATGTTTGTTTTATTTACTAATCAAGACTGAATCAATAACCTACATAGCTTGATCAAATTAATTTACAAAAATACCTCCTGTGAGTCCTGCCCATCACCGGGAGCTAAAATCAAATCAAACACTGTGTGTCACTCATTCTGCACTCTATCTCCTCCTCCACTGACAATATTGTCTGCATGCACTAGAGCCCTCAAACTCAACTCTGGACCTCGAAGCCACAGTTCCACTGCATTTTTTAATTGTTCCACTCTAATAAGGGACTGATTTACTCCTGGGACAGCAGGTGGGTGGAACTAATTATCAGGTAGAAGGGAAAGCTTGCAGGTTACGGGACCTCGTAGGGTAAGAGTTGAGTACCCCTGCACTAGAGTATCTATCATCCTGCATAGCATATCTCTGCTCCGTGGTGCACCTTGGAAGGAACCATTTACTAGGGAGAATAAGAGGGGGGTACTCTTTGCCTGGTCCAGTCAGTGTGCCCCCTCCACAAAATACTGTTGACAGATCTTTTTATAAATAATTATGAAAAAACATGGGCATAAAAATTAAGATAAATGTATTTGACACAAATGTACATAGAATAATCTGAGGGGGCATGTGCCTTTGTGCCCCCTATGAGCATGACGCCTCTGATTGTTCTACTGCTAAAGGATATGGACACACACACCTCTCTGTTTATTTATCTGTCTGTCAAAGCCAAGATTCTGCTTACCTGGAGTGAGCTCACCTGATCTGAATCAATGTCTGAAAAGAGAGGAAGAATGAGAAACAGATCTCAAGGCCCAGATTGGAGAAAGGGCCTCAATATCAGACCTGTTACTAGTGGAGCAGTGACATCTCCTGGCTGAGCTACATACTGCAGATCTATATTTTTACTGTGAAAAGACTGACCTTTCAACGTCACATAATCACCTTACCGATCAACACAACTCATATGTGAACAAATCATCCAACACAAACCAGTAGATTACAGAGGTGAATTTGAATTGATGAAATATGCAGCCAGACAATGTTGTACACAGGTGGGTCATTTCACCAATTAGATGCCTTTTGAGCAGTGTAACCTAATTTCTTTAATAACATTTCTTATCTCACCTAATTGTAACAGCCTGTCATAAAGAGCACATGTTCAATTTAATAAATAAAATCCCATCTCAAGAGGTTAAATTTAAAAAAGGACTATAGTAAGTGCCTATTAAGTGCCAAATAAAGTAACAGGGTTGACCATTTCATCAAAAAAAATCGACCACAAATCCAGTTGTGACAGGGAGAATGGAAGCTTGTTTTATACAACAGAGAGAGGCAAATGAATGCAAGCTCACTAATCACATGAAATAAATCATAATCTTCAGAAATGACTTTGCCAATGTAACAAAATAACAAGGGAGTTACAATGATGGTGAAAACGTGGGGTGTGTTGGGGTTAAGTGGTTTAAAATCTTCACAGAAGTCACAGAGGATACACAGAGGGACATTTCCAAATGCTGAATGTTGCCACTTAAGCAAGCCTTTAAGGCTTTTAAAATGCAATATTTGTGCACAATCTCTACTTAACATATCAAAAGAGCGTAAAAGGCACTCATTTCGTGGAACAACCCAGGTATAGTGATAAGAACACTTGTCCACTGACTCCATTTGGCATGGGAGTAATATATCAGTGTGCAGCTCCCAGACGTCTAGACGCATCCTATTGAGTTGTGAGGCTCTTTGAGCGGCTCGTATAAAAGACTCTGCGTATCCCGTCACTTCTTAGTCTTACACGTTTATCTCTTCCTGAGATCCATTCTCCCTCAAAACTACTGAGAAAAACTGGGCAGTCACTGCAGTTCTGGGCGGACGGAGGCTCAGATCACTGACAAGGGTTTTAATGGTTTTTGGTTTGAGATAAGGGATGTCTAATAAAACGGCAGGCTTATCACTGTACCACAGAGTTGGATCCCAGTCCTCACAGCCACAGCCTCTAATCCAAGCCGGAGAAATAGTCAGAGATAGGGTTGATCCCTTTGTCTTACAGAAACCTACACACTCCCATCACTTACCAAAACAAGGACAATGTAGGCCTACAAAAGCTGACACACTAAGGGGATTGAAAAGAGATTATGTTGGTACTGTTTATTATTTTAGAGACACTAAAAAACACTCTACGGGTTTAAATCTGTAAAATGTAACACTGATCTTGATTTTGTTTCATATTACATTTTTCAGAACACAATATCTACTATATCTTTGTTTTTGCTTGCTAGACTTACAATGTATAAAACGCTCTGAATAATTATCCTTCTCTTATGTGTTCTGTTCCTCATTGGGAATGTTTGGTTTTTCCTTCTGGCTTTCATCCCTTTTCCGTGAAACGCTGTGTGTTCTCTATTCTTCAGCTCGCTGTTCTGTTTGTTCAGATAACGAGCACACAGCCACTCACATCCTGCCTACAGAGACACACTGAGGGATTTTATTCTGAGACTACTACGTGTGTCCCAGTTTTAGCAATATGGCCTATTTGTGTACAGCAATCTCTCACTGCAACAACTCGCCCCAATGCTTGGGTTATTTTAAACAATGCATGTGTTGGTCCCCTGGAGTGTTTTTATCAGCACGCACATGTGTCGTGTGTTTGTGTGACGCGTTGCCATGGGAGGCCAACCCTCGCTACACTAATTTGTCAGCTCTGTGGGTTGCATATCTGTTTGTGTGTGTGTACGTGTGCGTGCATGCGTATGTGTGTGCACAAGTGTGTGTAGATGTTTGTGTAAACAGTACATTTTAATAAGTTGAAGTAAGTGAATGCTTGTTGGATACTCTCTGAACTGGCCCATGATGCACTGCTGCTCCCGTATTTCCTCTACCTGTCACTTCTCCATTCTCTCTCTCCTAGCTGGCTGTCTCCTGTCACCTATCCAGGGAGCTGCCATCTGTCTATCTGTCTGTCTGTCTGTTTGTCTGTCTGCCATCAACATCTGAATGCCCTCTCCCCTGGGACTGAGCCACCTCTGGCTGCCTGTGAATGAGCAGAACGGCAGCCAACAGATACAGGGTAGAAAATCCTCACTTGGTCCACAGACTAGAATCCCCATGCAGATTACAGTTACTTACTGCTGGGCTAAAGGCATTTAAAGGCCTTATCTGACATGTTTTCACTTGCTTTCATCTCCACCTTCATTGTCTTGGACCCGGCATTCTGCAGCTACTATAATCTTCTACCCCCATTCATATCTCCATGAACCTTCAAAACACTCCTTTGAAAAACAACTCCCCCTCCTTAATGAACAAATTACCATACAAAAGCCTGGTACCACCCAAGACGTCACTACACTGCATCTCATCACAGGCTTGAGATTGCCAAGCCTTTCTGATTCCACTTTGTTCGGCTCCATGATCAAAGCGGAACAGGGCAGACAGTTAGCGAGACGCCCCCAGACAGAGAGACTTGCCTGGGGCACACTCTGTTCTGTGCATGGGTAATGTGTTCTTTGGTTCTCTACTCTACAGTGTGTGTGTGTGTGTGTGTGTGTGTGTGTGTGTGTGTGTGTGTGTGTGTGTGTGTGTGTGTGTGTGTGTGTGTGTGTGTGTGTGTGTGTGTGTGTGTGTGTGTGTGTGTGTGTGTGTGTGTGTGTGTGTGTGTGTGTGTGAGACGTGTGGGGCTGAGAGTAATGCTCTACTTTCCTTCTCCTCAGTTAAGCTCGAAAAAAAAACACACAGATGGGTCTCAGTTTAGAAACACACAGAGGGAGTTGCTATAAAAATAACCATATCATGACATTTGATTCTTGGCCAGTAAATTAACCCTCATTGAGTCATGCAAGACTGCCATCAGCATTGATGCCTAGACAGCAATGGGATTGAATGGGGTCCTGTTAGCATGATGAAGTCAAGTGTAATTGCATCAAGTGTAATTGGGTGAATCATCCCTCTTACTGAGAGATGTGTGTGTGGGCGATACTGTAGTTATTCACTCCACAGGAGTTCTACTCTCCAGGCCTCAGTTCTGGCCGATGGATGAAAGAGAGTGTTGTTTTGACTACCCAATGATGTTGCCTCCCACCATTGATCCACAACACTAAGTGTGAGAGGTCCCAACCAGACACAACCACCTCCTAGGCACTTCATGTTGATCTGAAACAATTTGATAGCTATATGGTAGTTGCTGCATTTTCCCCTCCAGAATCTACAATGTACCTTTGGGCTATGGGCTATTTCTGGATGGGGCCTCTCTCTCCCATCACTGTGGATGACAGTGTGATACGTGTGTGTGTGTGTGTGTGTGTGTGTGTGTGTGTGTGTGTGTGTGTGTGTGTGTGTGTGTGTGTGTGTGTGTGTGTGTGTGTGTGTGTGTGTGTGTGTGTGTGTGTGTGTGTGTGTGTGTGTCAGTGGCGATAGGTGCCGTTCAAGATTTGGGATGACATTTTTTTGTGTGAGCATGGCCTTACAGTATTTCTATCACAGCATATTGGATGACTGTCATTCATATTCCATTAGCCCAGCTTAATGTATACAACATCGATAGGTTTAAGCTACAACATGATACTCGAATTTGCCCTATACCCATCGTAAGGTTGTTAGTTGATCTGATCACAGTTCACTTACATACCAGCTACATACAGCTTCAGCCTTGTTCTAAAATAGATTCAATGATTGTTTTCCCTCTTCAATCTACACACAATACCCCATAATGACAAAGCGAAAACAGGTTTTTAGAAATTTGTGCAAATGTATAAAAAAAACAAAAACAACAATACCTTATTTACATAAGTTTTCAGACCCTTTGCTTTGAGACTCGAAATTGTGCTCAGGTGCATCCTGTTTCCTTTGATTATCCTTGAGATGTTTCTACAGTACAACTTGATTGGAGTCCACCTGTGGTCAATTCCATTGATTGGACACTTGACAATGCATGTCAGAGCTAATACCAAGCAATGGGGTCAAAGGATTTGTCCGTAGAGACAAAAGACAGGATTTTGTCGAGCCACAGATCTATGGAAGGGTACTGCAGCATTGAAGGTCCCCAAAAACACAGTGGCCTCCATCATTCTTAAATGGAAGAAGTTTGGTACCACCAACACTCTTCCTAGAGCTGGTCAACCGGGCAAACTGAGCAATCGGGGGGAGAAGGACCTTGGTCCGGGATGTGACCAAGAACCTGATGGTCACTCTGTCTGAGCTACAGAGTTCCTCTGTGGAGATGGGAGAACCTTCCAGAAGGACAACCATCTCTGCAGCACTCCACCAATCAAGCCTTTGGTAGAGTGGCCAGACGGAAGCCACTACTCAGTAAAAGACACATGATGGCCTGCTTGGAGCTTGCCAAAAGGCAGCTAAGGACTCTCAGACCATGAGAAACAAGATTATCTTGTCTGATGAAACCAAGATTGAACTATTTGGCCTGAATACCAAGTCACATCTGAAGGAAACATGGCACCATCCCTACGGTGAAGCATGGTGGTGGCAGCATCATGCTGTGGGGATGTTTTTCAGCGGCAGGGACTGGGAGACTAGTCATGATCAAGGAAAATTGAATGGAGCAAAGTACAGAGAGATCCTTGATGAAAACCTGCTCCATAGCACTCAATACCTCAGACTGGGGGCGAACGCTCACCTTCCAATAGGACAACGACCTTAAGCACACAGCCAAGACAACGCAGGAGTTGCTTCGGCACCAGTCTCTGAATGTCCATGAGTGTCCCAGCCAGAGCCCGGACTTGAACCCAATCAAACATCTCTGGAAAGACCTGAAAATAGCTGTGTATCGGCGTTCCCCATCCAACCGGACAGAGCTTGAAATGATCTGCATTGAAGAATGGGAGAAACTCCCCAAATACAAGTGTGCCAAGCGTCATACCCAAGAAGACTTGAGGCAGTAATCACTGCCAAACGTGCTTCAACAAAGTACTGAGTAAAGGGTCTGAATACTTATGTAAATGTAATATTTCCATTTTATTTCCATTTTTCTAAAAACCTGTTTTTGCTTTGTTATTATAGGGTTATGTGTGTAGATTTATGAGCGAGAAAACTATTTAATACATTTTAGAATAAGGCTGAAATGTAACAAAATATGGAAAAAGTCAAGGGGTCTGAATACTTTCTGAATGCACTGTTCGTACATATCCCAACCAGAAGCCATGGATTACAGGCAACATCCGCACTGACCTATAGGCTAGAGCTGCCTGTTTCAAGGAGCGGTACACTAATCCGGAAGCTTCTAAGAAATCCTGCTACGAACTCAGATGAGCCATCAAACATGCAAAGTGTTACAGGACTAAGATCAAATACTACTACGCCGGCTCTGATGCTCGTTGGATGTGGCAGGGTTTGAAAGCTATAACGGATTACAAAGGGAAACCCAGCTGCAAGCTGCCCAGTGACGCGAGCCTACCAGACGAGCTAAATGCCTTCTACGCTTGCTTCGAGGCAATCAACACTGAACCATGCATGAGAGCATCAGCTGTTCCAGACGACTGTGTGATCTCGCTTTCCGTAGCCAATGTGAGTAAGACCTTAAATTAGGTTAACATGGTCGCAGGGGCCAGAAGGATTACCAGGACAGGTACTCAAAGCATGCACTGATTAACCTTTCCCTGACCCTGTTTGTAATACTTACATGTTTCAAGCAGACCACCATATTCCCTGTGCGCCAAGGTAACCTGTCTAAATTACTATTGCCCCATAGCACTCACATCTGTAGTCACGGAATGCTTTGAAAGGCGGGTCATGGCTCATATCTACACCTCATTCCAGACACCCTGGACCCACTCCAATTTGTATACCGCTCCAACAGATCCACAGATTACGCACCCTCTATTGCACTCCACACTGCCCTCTCCCACCTGGATAAGAGGAACAGCTATGTGAAAATGTTGTTCATTGACTCCAGCTCAACGTCCAACACCATAGTGCCCTCCAAGCTCATCAATAAGCCCAGGACCCTGGGACTGAACACCAGTCTGCTCCGTAAGTTCTCTGATGACACAATGGTGGTAGGCCTGATCTCCAACAACAATGAGACAGCCTATAGGGAGGAGGTCAGTAACCTGGGAATGTGGTGCCAGCACAGCAACCTCTCCCTCAACTTCAGCAAGACAAAGGAGCATGATCGTGGACTCCAGAAAATGTGAGCTGAGCATGCTGAGCACACCCCCCTCCTCATTAATGGGTCTGTAGTGGAGTGGGTCAAGAGCTTTAAGTTCTTCTGTGTCTACATCACTAAGGAATTAAGTGAAGAAGGCGCGACAACGTTTCTTCCCCCTCAGGAGTCTGAAAGGTTTGGGCATGGGCCCTCAGATCCTCAAGTTTGACTGCTGCATCACCACTTGGTATGAACACTGCTTGGCATCCGACCACAAGGCGCTACAGAGGGTAGTGCGAATTGACCAGTACATCACTGGGGCCAAGCTCCCTGCTATCCAGGACCAATGCACCAAGTCTGGAACTCATAGGACCCTGAACAGCTTCTAACGCCAAGTCATAAGACTGCTAAATAGTTAACCAAATAACTACAATCTGACAATCTGCATTGACCCCCTTTGCACTAACTCTTTTGACTCATGACATACGCTGCTGCTACTGCTTATTATCTATCCTGTTCCCTAGTC